>NW_024062702.1:0-198765 GCF_006381635.1 Hibiscus syriacus
TTCGGATATTTTGCATGAAGCTTGGAAATTGACATGGATTGCTGAATCGTCCAAACTCAGTTCAGAGCTCAAAATTTGATTGAGTCAATTAAACTGACTCGGCAGCTGGTGGTTGACATGTTCATCTTCTTATTCATTGCTTATGTACCCCATGACTACGACTTTATGAATTTCATATTCCCTCGAGGATTGGGATTCAACACTTTGATATTTATTCATAAATATTTATGTTTTATTTTTAAAATTGTTTTTTTAATGACAAAAGAGACAAGAGCCTAACTAATTCTTAGAGTGTACTAAGAGGTTCATGATTGGGTGTGTCTTAACTAAAGTGTCGATCTAATCAATAAAGCATAATGAAAAGTGTGCTTGGTTAGCTGCACAAACACTAACTTCTAATTTAAAATTATTCATAGAACGACATTATTTTCGGACTTATATAAGATAAAAGGCTAACATACGTATGTACGTACCAAATCCAAAAGGAGATCATCCAGATTCTTGAAAAAAAATGTAAATTTGCAGATAACTTTGTTCAATAATAAGACAATGTTAAAAAAAACATAATTTTTCACAAATACCGGGAAGAGGAAATAAAACACGATAGAAAGAATAATGAATCAAAACCAGTCTTTGAGAGTAGGAAGCTTGATCTCTCCTTGACGACTGACAGGGATGGTGATGTCTCCGAAGACGGGAAGATCAATGATGAGTTTAACGTTGAGTTCATAGTCGATATCCCAGTCCCTACAGATATCCTTGGCCAAGCTTATCAGTACGTTGTGCGGCACCTTCATCGGCACCTCCAGTATTGTCGTATCGTTCCCCTTCAACGACCCCGAATCCTCTATCTTTCCTCTTACAATCTCGCTGTTTCATAGTTGCATACCCTCAGTTTTACTTTTTACGACATGTTTTCGAGTATAATATAGTAGTTTTATAAACCCTGCCGTCACTTTTAAATCGAACTGGATTTCACATATGGGGATGGAATGGCTATAGGGTTGCTGACGGCCACCTTGGCGCCGTATTCGACGCCATCTCTACTCACACTGTTATGTCGACGCCCTTAATGCTGGCTTCCGGCTTCCTCATCTCCGCCACCCCCGACACGAAGTTCTTCACCATCTATACCATATTTTAGACACGTGTTAATATTTGAAGTCTCTCTCGGATGTCACTTTTTTAACAAATTAATTATGAATATTGATTTAATCAATCTAAAACGATGGAAAAGCAAACCCAATAGGGAAAAGAATAGATGCTAACCTCCATGGATAGTCTGGAATCACTTGCGAATTGAAAGGAAGATGATCAAATGCAGCTGAGAATGGGTAAATTAAAGACAACAATGCAGTTTTATCTTGGGTAAATTTTGTCATTGCTGTTGTTGTCACGGTTTCGAGGTTGAACCATACAATTTTTTGTGCGGTTCCAACGGGAATTGGCATCAAGTTTCAACCAAACAAATTTCAAGATGTTTTTTTTTTGCAACTTATTCCTACGGACGAACCAATTTATATATTTTTGTTGGAAAATATGATTAATAATTTAATTTAAAAATGTAAAATTTTAATATATTATTTTCGAGTAGCTCGTGAACTTTTCGAGTCAAATATCAAGTAGCTCATTTTGGCTCGTTAAAAATTCGAGTCGAGTTCGAGCTAGAGTCAAGTCCATTCAATTGAGAGTTAACCGAACTTTGACCGAATCGATATCGAGTAGCTCTGTCTCGTCTCATTTACATCCCCAATCTTTGATATTCTTATGTTATTTTACGTACATATTTATTGTTTTTCATATTTAAAATATTATAATTGATATGCATGAATCAAGTTACCTCATAAAAAGGAAAATTATTATTTCTAGATGTCCTAGATTTGAACACCATAAATTACAGGATATTTAAACGCTTATTATCTAAAGATTGAGTTTTTAGAGCATATACTACTACTTGTAAGCATCCTAAAAAATTAAGCCGATAATCATCTTCTTAAAAAATTCAGCTTCTTCAGAAATATTCCTCGCATTTCCGGATATTGAACTTGTTGGTATCTATCACTTGACGCTTGAGGAAGAACCGCTGACAAAAAGAAAAGCACCAATTGAAAATGCATGTATGTTATCCTGATGAGATTGTAATTTGATTAAAAGGACTAGCAAAGAGAAGCATTATATCAGCACGGGAAGAAGAAAATAGAACCACTTCGCTTGAAATAACTCGTATGGTTCGGGCACATTCTCCTTCGGCTTTATAACCATATGCCCCATGGGAGCATTCCCAACGAAGTAAGTGTGAGAAAGGCCTCCAAGTACAGATTCCAAGGCAGACTTTGCACACTGCAAATATATGTGCTTATATCACGTCAAGAAAACAAAAAAAGAAAACAACACTTACCTTGCGAATCGTAAACATTTTCTGGAAAATGCCACACAGGATTCCCACTAGGAGCTCCATTACTATCACCGTACAGAAGAAGATACAGTCTTCTATCAAGTGCTCTCTGCAATGACCTTGACAAATATAAAATTCAAGACTTCCCTAATCAGAATATTGTACTAAAAATACCATAATACCACAAATGAACTGATTTCATATTTTATCCACACAAGCAACAACCCCCACCAAGAGGAAGAAAATATCTTCTTGAGGATGATGTTTATTGTCCTTCACATAACTCTTTCGTTAAAAGAAACGAATACAGGTTCTTTAACTAGTTGAGAAAAGCACTTTGAGATCCAATTCAGACCTTTTCTTCCAATAAATTGTTAATTACTGATGATATATATCTGATCTCTATCAAACGAAGGATAACGCATTGGTAACAGGTTCTTACTGAACGGAACAAAATGTACCACTTATTTCCACCATTCATTTTGTCATCTTCCTAGAGATATCTAATTCAGATTTCAGGCCATTTATTCCTAAAGATTGTTAATGCTTGACAACATATATCAGATCTCTTTCAAGCAAAGAATGATCTCTCGGTGATAGTTCCAACGAGCAGTATGAAATGTTCCACTTACTTTCTGTCATTTGTTTTGTCAGCTTCAGTGATTCTTGGAGCTGGAACATAGTCAATTTGGTAGCACCTTTTCCCCTGGTTATTCAACAATTTCACTTCGTTAGCTGAAAAGAAAAACCATCTTTGTTGCACTTTGCCTCTTTCTGAATCCGCAAATTTGTACTTGTATGCCGGCACTCGTTGAAAGTGCAAAGCAAGGAGAAAACAAATAGCATATTTGATGTAACCCAATGAACAATGACTTTCTATTACTCTTGTATTCCATGAGAACTCCCATAACAGAGGATGTTGTTTTTCAACTGAAAAAACTAGGCCTAAATTGCTTCACATTGTCTTTCCCTGAATCAACTCTAAATCTCACGAGACAATTAATTTCGACAAATCAATTGCTTTCCTGTACTTTAGTTACTTGTTTCTGAATTGGGTGTAAGAAAAGGTTTATGCAGATGAATAAAATCAAAAACTCTTATCCAGTGACCAATTCAGCATGGATCAGAAAGGACCAAACATACAACGAAGCACCCCTACTACAATATGTAATAGGGAGGAATGAAATTTCAATAATCTATTCAAGTATACAAAAATATGATCATATCATCTCGAAAACACAATGGTCATTTCCAGTTCAAACATAAATACTAGGAGATTTAATGTTGTCTGAAAGCAAAAAGTAAAGACTAGAAACCAGAAACTAATTCTTTTTTCATCTACAAGACTCGTTAATAGAGTCCTAAAAAATTACACAATAAAAAGCATGTTGGTTTAGATTCTACCAAAAAGTGTATATGACATATACAAGAATGAAAGGTGAAAAAGAAAAAAAGAGACATATCCGAGCAAGTTTTATATGCCACCGGCGGCACTGTTCGCAATCCAAGGAAGGCCAAAAGTAGCCGGAAGATCATCAGACCAACAATCTCCGGCGACCAATTCAGCAATTCCTTCTAAACCCTCGAAGAAATCATGGCTCACCGCCGTGTCAGACATCCCGAATCATCTTCCCCTTCTTCTTCAACCAAATCCTCCCTGCTGTCCACCTTTGTACTCTGAAGTCTGAACCACAACCCCTTCATCCATGGAGGTCGCTGGAGACGAACTGTCCATGGGTTTACCCGAGGAAGGTTTGGTGGAGTCACCGGCGGCGACCGTTTGTGGAGTGAAAGGCTTCTGGTGGGTGCTGCCAGCGAGTGAATTCCGGTGCGTCGGAGCAGGGTGGTTGTGTTCACCCGTGTAAGTGACTATGAACGTATTCGGGTCGGATCTGTGTCGTTCAACTTGTTTCCGGGCCGAACAGCCCTTCGAGCTACTACATCTGTAATACCCCCTGTTATTCAACGAAAGCAAACAACAAAACCCATTAATTGAATATCCATACAAAAAAAGAAGAAGAAGAAACAAATTTCATTATAAATCAAATTATTCAGCATGCAAAGAGACAAAACCACATTGTTTACCTTGGATAAGGAGAGCCTTTGATGGGTTTTTGACCATATTTTCTCCATGCCCACACATCTGAAGATAAACCCTCTGCCGGAACTTGGCAAACCCTTTTAAGCTGATTCTTTCTATTCAAGGGGAAAACAACAAAAATTTTCAACTTTTGAGCTCCTCAATTGAAAATAATTTGTTTTAATGCCGAAATTTACCTTCTTTTAGACCGAGAATTATGAGAACTGGGAGTCCTACAAGTGCTACTGGGTGTAGCAGGGCCAGACTGCTTGGGCTTGAGTTGATGTTCTTGCTGTTGTTTCATCTGTGAAGGAAGAGGCTGCGATTTGGGGAAGAAAGGCTTGTAAAGCTCATGCAATTCCTCCATATTATTTCCGGCTTCAAACTGAATCGGAAAAGACAATAACTGACCCTGAAAAGGCTCTTGACTAGCAAACGATGGAAAACTGGATTGGGAGTATAAATCCGCCATGATGGAGCAGTCTGCAACACCGCCGCTTCTGCAGGTTGTCGTAGCGGTGGCGCAACCTCTCACCACCGCATATAAATCCCAACCAACATCCATGGGAAGGTCGTACCTTTTTCAGCAGGCTCCTGCGGCAAGACAAAGAAGAAAATGAAGACAAAACAAGGCGCTGACTTTAGATGCTTATGCTTGTGAAGATAGAAAGAGGGGATTTGTATTGGAGTGGGCTTTTGCGATTATTATATATATAAAGAACAATGGAAAAATAAAATAATTTTGTTTTTTTATATAAAAAAAAAGTAAAGTTGAGAGAGAGAGAGGATCGTTGACAAATTGGGTATCTAAAAGCTTGTCGTTTCTGATTTGTTCTATCTATAAGCTTTGTGATTCCGACATTGAAAACCGGTGTGGTTTTGGGGGTTGACATTTGCAAAATGTCAAAGCACACGGCCTGATCTTCCTATTTATTTAATTGTTTTATCTCTTGTAGGTGGAGGCTCATGAATTACAGACAAAAGAGATTTCTCAAGCGCAAAAAAAAAAAAAAAAGTGGATGCCAGTTAATTTGGGTGCCTCGACAATAAGCTGGGTCCTACTCTTATGATGTGTCGACGAGGCTTACAACTCACCCATAGATATCAACTGTTATTTTTTTTAATGAAATTAGCGAGAATTATTAACGTGATCTAATATAAACAATAACAAAACAAAACATAATATTTAAATATTAATTGTTGATTTTAAATTAAATATTACAATCTAATTTGTTTGAATCGTTAATCAATTTTAAAGTTTTATGTTTTCGTGAAGATACGGGAAATAAATAAATGAGAGTGAGATAGTTTAATTTATTTTCTTAAATTTTGTTAAGAGATTTTTTAGTAATTTTTAAGGTTGATAAGCATAAATGAGTGTTTTGCCTTAACTTGCTAACACACTAGACATTTAGCGATAAACTGTGATACTTCCCTTTTCATACCCGACCAATAGAACAATATGCGAAGCTCCTCGTACATCTTGTTATTGCTTGGGCAGTGTGCTTCATGGAAAATTTTACTACTTAACTGAGCATCTGCAAGTACGTACAACCGACCCTTGAAGTATAACACATCTCCATCTCGAAGCTCAAAACCTGATGCCTCGCCCTGGCGAACCTACTCGATCCGGCTTCTCATCCAGTCATTTGAACTCTGTAACTTTTTGACTTCACCTACCAACTCTGACTCGACTCGTAACTCGGCTAACAAACCACCAATACTGGATAAACTTAAACGCGCTAGGAAAGATCACAACTCATTTGTCTTTCCTTGATGATAATATATTACGCAGTCATAATCTTTAAGCAACTCAACCCATATATGTTGTTAGAGATTTAACTTTTTCTGAGTAAAAATATACTTGAGGTTTTTATGATTGGTGAAGATATGATACTTCTCACCAAAAAGATAATGTTGTCAAATCTTGACAGCAAACACCATTGATGCTAGCTCAAGGTCATCAAGTGGCTCAATGCGTGTGGTTAATTTTTCATTTCTACGGAATCCTAAGATGGAGAATCCGACGGCAGATGAATCGGTGATTTTATGAGAAAACTCTCTTTGAACAAATTTAATATTCTATTTTGGACCGGCAGTTTAGAAGACGGTGCGCGGCTGACACAACATTAATAGGGGCGTTTACCACTGTTTATTTTATTAGACCGACGTGGACGGCACGAAGGCACTGAATGCAACCGTGTGGGGTCAATTTACCAAGTTAAAAATTCAACTCCATTAATTATAAAATATTAATTTAAAATGTCGCAATAAAACCAATTTAAATAATTACTTCAAAACAATTACAATTCAAGATAATACGAATATATAACGATCCTTGGAGAATATGAATTTCAAATACTTTTAACTTTTAATCAATTAAATTATTAATTTAAAAATGTTAAAACCTTTATAAACTTACTTGCAATCTTTAGGTTAAATTATTTAGAGAAAATAACTTGAATGACCGAAAATGTTTTATAATATACGATTTTAATCAATTTTTTTGGATTTGCAAAAATAACCAACAAATTCGTAACGCGATTTCAAATTTGCAACACGAACTCCAATTTCGCAATACAGTTTCTAAATTCGCAACTCGAATTCGCCAATTTCGTAACTCAATTACCGATATAGGTAAACACGGTAGAAAAAATATGAATTCGTCAATTTCGCAACTCGAATTCGCCAATTTCGTAACTGAATTACCGATATAGGTAAACACAAACGAACGAACATACCCTCGTTCGTGTTTGTTCAATTCATTTACAGGCGTAGGTTTAGCTGAGTGATTCATACGTGGACTAGAATTTTCCAATTTGAACAAACACGAATTCGTGCCTATATCGGTAATTGAGTTGCGAAATTGGCTGGCGAATTCGCGTTGCGAAATTGGCGAATCCAGATTTTTTTCTACCGTGTTTACCTATACTGGTAATTGAGTTGCGAATTTGGCGAATTCGAGTTGCGAATTTGGCGAATTCGAGTTACGAAATTGACGAATTCGCGTTGCGAATTTGAAAACTGTATTGCGAATTCGTTGGTTATTTTTACAAATCCAAAAAAAATCGATTAAAATCGTAAATTATAAGGCATTTTCGGTCACTCAAGTTATTTTATCAATTATTTATCTATCTTTAGGTTAAATTACCTATTTGATTTCGTCAATGCTCATAATTATTATTATTTCAAATATATATAAAGCTCCTTTTAGACCAAACACTATAATTTGTATGAATGAATGAATGAATTCAATGGGATTGGATGATTGAGACATTGAAAGCAGGGATGGACAAAAAGGCTCGAAACCTAAAATTTTAAATTTTCTTATATTTTAGATTTTATTAATTTTTTTAATTTCATAATTCTTAAAATTTTATAATTTCACACTTCTTAAATTTTTTAATATAATTTATTAAATTCACAATCTTATATAAATTTTTACATCCGTTCCCATTGATTGAAAAAGGAGAGGAACATGATGGGAACAGCTCTACAAGGTTTACAATACGTGGGGCTTTTAACTTTTCCAACATTTTACCACTTCTAGTGGGTGGGTAAATTGTAGTGGCGAATAGCCCACATGTCGAGCACTGGCTAATTCGATTTTAATTTTATTTGATAAATAAATAGTTAGTTTTTTTATAAAATAATTATTCTCGACGATTAACTTTGTTTTTCCTATAAATCTATAATACATTAATCTTTAAAAATGAAAAATAATTATTTTAGAAAGATTATTTTTTGTGATTTACGTAATTATTAGAGTTTATATTGTAGAGATGGTTTTATAAAAATATTATAAGATATTTTACGATACACGGAGTTTTGCGATAAATACATCGGGTTTATGAAATAGAGAAAAGTTTATCACTTATGCACTTAGTAATCTTTATGTTTATAGTAAATTATTTGTTTATTTCACCCGTAAAAATATATAAAATAAATCAAGTTAAATATCGTGTCACGTGTGATTTATTTATGTTGATTCTCGAATTATATTTTTTGCTTATAAATTTTTGATACATTATACATTTCTTTTTTTATATATATTCATTTAACGTTGTTGTCATTTGATGATCTTATTTTAATTTAATGTAACAAAAGTAAATTTACGATACACCATTATAATTTTTTTTAGAGAAACCATGTATCTATCTCAATTATATATTAAAATTAGTAATTGTAAAAACAATTTTATTACGAGGAATAATACGAAATGTAAGAACGAAACTTTGACAAAATATTAGAAGGAACAAAATTGTTTCGTCTTAAAAGAATAAAGAATAATAAGTATTTAAACTTAAAATGGGAGAAAAAAATAGTTTGACAAATAATTAAACCAAAACGACCGAAACTTCCAACCCAAATGTGATGAAGTGTTTAAAATTTTTTTATATACTATAAAGTGTAGGTCGGGTGGTTTTCTCTGTTCAGGATCAAAACATATCTAAGACTCAATTGAGATTTACATAAGAATTTACAGATTGTCTACCAAGAGTGACGATGGTAAAATTCGAACTTGACTTTACAAACTCAAATTTCTTATTCTCAACCACTTGTATCAACGTTTCGCAACTAAATATTTGATTAGGTATAGAATAAATAATTTAATTTGATGGATTTTCATTTGGTCTAAATTTGTTGGCAACCTGCATCTACCTGACACAATATTTACAAAAATATCCCTATATGTGCAAGTTTAGATTTTCCTATGCTCATTGTTTATTTTTTTGCTATTTTTTTTCTTCTAAATGATACACTTTAAATATAAATAATAAAACAAACCTAAAAGATAAAAATATTTAAATATAAAACCTTATTACCAAAGCTAATAGCTTGCAATTTCAAGGCGAAATTGATCTAATAAGTCAAGCGGGTAAGTAAATTAGTTCATTAAATCAACCTTGATTTTATTTTTGAAATCTACTGCAAATATTACAGTGCAGGATAAACTCGTCATGTTCACATGATGAATTTATCAAAATAATATTTTTATTCAAACTCATCACGTTGATTTGATAAATTTTAAGTCAATGTAATAAATACTAAAAATCTTAAATTAATTTTAAATATGACTTAATAGCTAGTTTTTCTACATGTCTAGTCTATTGGGCTAATTTTACCGCAATCTGGAGGGTAGTAGCAATAGATCACTTTGTACTTTTCGGTCAATTGGAATAGAAAAGGCCCATTATTTAATACCCAAAATTTTGATTAGTGATCAAAGTGCAATTTTTGAAAGTTTAGTGATTAAAATATGAATTTATAAATTTTAGGGACCAAAAATATATATTTTTAAAAGTTATAAATTTTGGTTTGTAAATAAATAGTCTGTCCCGAAATAAATGTTTTCGTGGGAATCAGAATTTTTATTCGGGATTTGTCCTAAAAGCTTTAAAGCAGTAAAATTCGATAAGAAATTAGATAATCGAATCGAACAGAAATTTCATGAAAATTTGAAGGATGCTAGATAAAGATTGGAAATATTATGAAATTTAGCATGAATAAGTGGAATTAAAGTTAATTTTCCTTATTTAGCTGAAATTGGAAATATTTAGTGACTAAATTGTAATTTTTAAAAATTGCAAGGCCAAAATAGAAAGCCATCTTCAAATTGATTAATCTTTGACTATGGGATATTTTAATAGAATATACTTGAAATGACAATGGATAATTATCACGGTTCATTAATAATAATTTTGAGATTTCTCATAAATTAAACTTTATATTTAATTATATTAAAAGGTGACAAGTGTTTTAGGTTATAATTATCAAGGAAAATAGATGAAAAATCAGCTTCTTTTCTTTTTGTTGCTGCCGTGAACTCCATGCTCAAGAGGTGAGGATTTTCAAATTTATTTTTAGGCTTATTCGATCTATTTTTGGGTTAAACTATTAGATAGAGAATTAATCATCTTGAAATTTTCTATCATTTGATATGAAAATTACATGAAAATCATGCTTGGATGATGAATTTCATGAATTGGGTGGTTGAAGAACATGTTAACTATGGTTAGAGTTTATTGAGGTCGGTGGAATTTTGATTCAATTTAATGTTGTGATGATTGGAATAGTCCGAATTAGATGTAAGGAGGTTGAATTAACGTTCCATTAAATATAATCCATATTATTTTACAATTATTCGACGTAATCTGCATTCCACCTAATAATTTTTTTCTAAATATCATTAATTAAATTGTTAAATCAAACGAAATGAAGATAATTTAAATAATTAAAGCCGTAATATTAATAATCTAGTCTATCTCTGTATAACACTCAAACTGTTCAGTGATCACCACAAAATTTAATTCATAATACAGTGGATAAAAGTACTTCAAATTATTTAGGCTTAATGCCTAAATAAGTGCTCAAACTATTTTTTTCACCAAATAAGTGCCTACGGTTTTTTATCCATCCGGGTGACTAACGTTACAAACGTTACTATTTTATGTGTCTAGGTCATCAAAACAGTTAGTTTTTCCCTTTAAGTGCCACGTGTCAATACTTGGTAATTTTGAAATTTATTTTTTATAAAAATATTATTATGTTTATAAAAAATCCTAACTTTTCTTATATTATAAAACAAACCAAAATACTAAATTCTAACCTTAATCCGTGCTGGCGCCTTCTCCGGTCACCAACTCCGTCGTCGACGTAGCCCTTGACATCATCCTAGTTATATGTTGTCATAGTTGTCACTGATTCACCGTAGAAATCGTGTGAGATCACGATTTTCATCATAGGATTCATGAATTTGTGGTCTATTGATCGTCAACCGGTCACGTTTTCATAGGGGTTACGGTCGTCAGGGGAGGGGAGGTAGTGAGGAGCTTCTTCGACGGTAAAGGGCAACGATCGACGTTGGTTTAGGGGTTGAAATGAAAGTTTTTAAACTTTAGGGGTTATTTTAAAATTTGTATTTTTTTCTTTTTTAAAAATATATAACTTTATTTTTTTAAAATCATATATAAAATTTTTAAATTATCAGGTGTTGACACGTGTCACTTAACGGGAAAAACTAATGGGCTGACGACCTGGGCTCCTAAAAGGTTAATATTTGTAACATTAGGCACCCGGATGAGCAAAAAAAATTATAGGCACTTATTTGGCACAAAAGAGATAATTTGGGCACTTATTTGGGAATTAAGCCAATTATTTATAACGGATATTTTATATTTTCATTTATGGCATGTTTAAACATGCATTATCTTCTAAATTATAAGTAAGAAGAGATCGGAAATTTTTAAATAATATTTATTAAAAATATACTATTTAAAACAAAAGATTTTTCTAATGTCAAGAGCATGTTTACGTTATAAACTAAAGTTGAGAGTTTATTTGAATGCAAAATAAAATTTAAAAAATAAAACTATAAATGAAATTATAAGGAAAATAAAATTTTCAATGAGATGAACTATTTTGTAACGCAAAATACATATTTAAAGATTGGGCTTTACCACAAAACTTTCAATTAATGTGTTCACCCTTAACCCGCAAATGTACTCAATTACGAGTTAAAGATGTTACATTAACTTTTAATCACTTTGCAAAACTCAATCGGGTCAAATTTAAAACTTTTTGAAAACTTATTCATTCCCTTTTTCATAACATTCATAAATCACATAGCTTTAAATTTTAATAGTTTAACGTTAAAATCAGATCTGATTTCAAGTAGTTTGGTAATTCGACACCGAATCATATTTAAAATGAAACTGCCTAAAAACTACCTACATAAAAATCCATTTCGATAGGATTATAATTATAATTTCATAAATTCTTTTCCTGGTGAATATTAACTATAGCTAATAACATATATACCATGTATACTAATTTATATAACACAACCCGACTTATAACCAAACTTTTCAAAGCAACGAAAACACACATAATTAATATGCATGCTAATTAGATAAGTCAAAGGTAAGATGTCTTACTGATATTGATATTATGTATGATTTTTTTGAAAAGATGCTCGAGATGCTCCTCACTTCACGTTCTTTTCTATGTTCAAATCTACGCATGAAAATCATCACACGCTAAGTAAAACTTAGTGAAGCAGTAACACAACTGAGAAATAACATAGAATGTCAAAAATTACATTAAAAAAAGAAATATAAATAAAATCATGAAACTTCCAAACCGGACTATACAAGCCATTTTTCTTCTCCAGGAACCTGAAAATCATTATCTCATAATTTATCAAAATCATATATATCAATATCAGACATTACAAATGTTCCATTTTTTTTTTCATTCGTATATATTTCAGAACTTTCATTTTCATGTTCTTTTCTTTTAGATACTTTTCACAACTTTCACATTTACTTTCATATCCCAACGTACACAACTGAGAATATTAGGTACACGAGTCAGAACGAGTGTGTGCACAATAAGTAGTCATAATTGCTTAAATTGAACGCAGACGTAACTACTAAAATTGAACACAGTCATAATTGCAAAATTGAACGTAGTCATAACTTCAAAACTGAACGCACCCTTGGTGAAACACATAAATATAAGTACTGTAGAACACAACATCACTATATTGCATAATAACTTATATATCGACAACTCACAATGTCAATACATCGTGAAGCTCAGAACGCACAATTAGTGCAAAATAAATGTACACAAAGGTACCAAAACGCACTTATAGTGCAAAATACACAATCACTCAATCTCATGGTATGTCAATTGTATCACTAACTCTCAATGCATATACAATGGATTTTATAATTCAAATCAAATATCAAATGCCATTAAAAAATAATCATAACATAAATTAGAACAATTTGGCAATTCATAGCCGAAATCAATCTTAAATCATTTTAGAAAATATTATGAAAATATTTCATAATATGATTCAAAATTCTTTTTCTATTAAAAACATTTGATGTTGACTTATCACAAGTCTTTCTCAATCATAATAATTAAATTAATAAACTGCATTCACTTGACATTTTATATACAAGTCAAAATATAAGCCTCACTAAGCTTTAATATGATCCTTCATTTCGATTATGAAATTTATCACAATTTTGTATTCTGGTAGTTTGCACTACCTTCAAAGAAACATTATTTTGCATTAATACGCACACTAAAAAGTTATTCGTTTATACCAATGGAAGCTAGACTCAAATACGAATCTAACCATATAATGAACGTCTTCTAATTCAATTTGTACAATTTATAGTGATTTTTCAAAACTGACTTACAAAAATTGTTTTGAGCAGAATCTGATGCCTTGTTTTCTGATCTATCCTAAATTAAAAATTCATATCTTTTTGTCTACACCTCGAAATCAATATTCATTTATTTTAAACGAAACTAGACTGATATACAAATCAAACGGTATAGATATCATTCTCTAATAACTTCTTTTTAATTTATGATGATTTTATAAACTTATGGTTCAAATCATAATTTCTAGGTAACTTTCCCTGATTAACACCCTTAGCTTATTCCATAATTTTATTAGCTTACCAAATGAACATTTATACATGAATCACAAATCACACAATATTTAGGATTCACTTCTTACTATAGTAACTCCATCATAGGCTCAACGCAAGTCAATGTTCATTCGATAACATAAATACACATTAAATATGCACTCACCTGTGTGTTTAGCTTGCAACCTTCCTTAGAAATTCACATTTCATCCTTAAGCTTCTCCTTAGCTTTAATATTGTTTGATCCTGATTTCAATCATAATCTAAATGAACACCATTTGCAAAATATATACGATTCAAACCACATGTTAGAGTCTTACTAAAATATGCACACATTAGAAAATAAATTTCTAAAAATCGTTTGATGCTCATTCGATATAAATTCTATGTCACAACATAAATGTTTACCTTAACACTTCTAATTGACCATTCAAGTCCCTTTTTCCTCCCCTAAATTCATCAAAACTCCACATAACATTTTCACTTAAATTTCCAAGTTTTCCATATTTGTGATTTGATCCTCAACTTTTACCAATTTTCCAAAATCAAACCTCTAACCATGAATTGTTTTTAGAATTCATATCAACTTTTCCATTTAATTCATAATGATCCTTCATTCTTAATCCAACTTAAAATTCCAACATTAAAATTCAACATTGAACACCTTAATTAATATATTTATATAATAAAGTCCCCCAATTCTCAAAACTTGTAAAGTGACCCTTTTCTATTTTAAGCTTCCAAATTGATCCAAATCAATCTCCAAATCACGTATGAACATTTTTAATATAAATTCTAGATCATAAGAGATTTTTAACATTTTTCCTCAATTTTCCCTTTTTGGCCTAAAATCACAAAGTAGTTAGGTGCATGCAATGGGGTTTCGGTGGATTTAAAATTGTCCGGATAAACACAATTGGGGCATGCAATGGAACATGACGTGATTATGACATCTTATCTAAATAAATAAGATTATTAAAAATAATTTTATTTGATTAATATAATTTAGTTATAAATATATTAAATTTGCTCGTTTTAATTTATAAACGAGTAATCGAATTACTTGAACTGTATTGACTTATAGTAACAAAATTATTGATAAAAGTATAATATGAATACATGAATTATATTACCAACATCAATGGGTTGGTTTAAGTGGTAGCCAGGTTGATATCATTTAAGTAAGTTTCGAGTGCAAGTTTTTGTTTGTACAAAAAAAATCCATTAAGAGACTCATCCATCAAATTTAGGTGTACGACCTGGACCGGTCCAAATTAATCAAAACATAACTTTAGGAACCGAAAAGACAAAAAAAAATACATATATTATATTACAAATTATATTTTGATTCTTTTATTAAAAATAAATAAATGAAAATTTAAATAAGATATTCTTTTAGGCATAGAATGTACATTTAGTTGGTTAGTAAATTGTTTATTCATATTTTTTAGGTCATGAGTTTTAATTTTTTTTTTCGGAGCACAATTATTCTATCTTTCCCTCTAAGTAGAATTAGAATTGGACTTAAAATTTATAAAAAAAAAATAGTGAAAATGAAGAAAAAAAAGTAAATTTTAAGCTTTGTAATTTTATTTTTAGTTGTATACGTAATACCTAAATAGGTGATTTGTCTATTTTCCTAATTTAAAGTAAATAATGGACATTTAAAATTATCCATATTTCACTACCGAATCAACAAATTCAATAGAATGGCTCAATCTATAAAAGAAGACCACATTTATTTTAGGGATAAATAATTGCATTTAGTGGTTAAGATAAGTGTTTAGAAGTTTAATGTCCACACGACTTTCTGCTTTGTCACCAATCCACAACATCAATGACCAGGATAGATTAGGCTCCAGAGTTGGCTTATTTTTTTACTTTTTGTATACAGGTTAGGCCTAAGACTTGGATGTTGATAATTTCCCATTAATTAATAATATATTTTTTATTTTTTAATATTAAATTATTATTATTATATCAATTTACTCATTTAATGATGTTGATACTTGATAGTTAAATTTATCTATTTTTAACGATTAAAATCATACATCGTGTTACACTAGTGCTTATGACATTTCAAAAAATATTTTATTTTAAAGATTAAAAACATATATAATATTTATAAATTTAAAAGATTTGGAATTTTTGGAAAATATTAAATATGATTAAAATTCTAAATGTTATAAAATCATTTTTTATAACTAAATTTGTTAAAATATTTTTCCTTGAAAATCAGATATTTTTAAAGATATTAAATATTTTCTTTTTTTTTAAAAAAAATATTTTGTCATGTGACACTTTTTGATAATGTAATTTGATATTTTCTAATAATAATTAATTTTATAATTTTAAAAATTTTATTGGCTGTAAAATAGTTCATAAATTTAATTATTATTTTCTTTAAGAACACAAAAACTTTTCGCAACTCTTTTTCTTTATAAAGCACTCGTAAATCTTATATATATGCGCATGTTATTATAAGTGTTGATTGTATATTTTTATTATAAGATGTAAACTGGAAGAAGAGGGCTAATTTACAACCTACCTCTAAACTATTTTTAAGAGATCAAATAAAAAGTTGGCATTTTTCTATACATAAATCTACATGAGCAAACTGAATTGGATTCAAAAGAAGCACAATAAATTGCAGAAATGAGAAATGGTTGATCAAAACAAGTTCAAAGTTTCCATTTATTCACTCTACAACACCTTAACTAATACATTAAAACCAAAATGGATTACATTACCAAGGCGCACCATCACCATCCATCTATATACACACACTCTTTCTTTTCCTTGGTTCGCCTTTAACAAATAACACAAGCATTTGGATTCTCTTCAATGCTTTGAACATAGTAAGAAGTGGTCATCTGTGGATTGTATGCTCTGTAGGCCTTGACAAGCTCCAAAACCGGGTCCACCGGTGGCTGCGGCTGCAGCTGTTGCTCCTCTTCCTTCTTCTCCTCCTCTTTCTTAGCTTCTTCTTCTTTCCTAGGCTCCTCTTCCTTCTTCGGTTCTTCTTCCTTCTTCGGTTCTTCTTCCTTCTTCGGCTCCTCTTCCTTCTTCGGTTCCTCTTCCTTCTTCGGTTCCTCTTCCTTCTTCGGCTCCTCTTCTTTCTTGGGTTCCTCTTCTTTCTTTGGTTCTTCCTTCTTTGGCTCCTCCTTCTTTGGTTCTTCCTTCTCCGGCTCCTTCGCTGGCCCGACCGATACTATACTGGTCGACCAGTTCTTGCGTAATTTGCTCACCACATTCACAGCATCAACCGTTCCGATCACCGTCAATTGCTTGGCTTTCATATCCATGGCAATGGAATCAATTCCTATCAGGCAAAGCAATGAGAAACACATGCTAACTAATCAACATGTCAGCACAAAAGAACAACATAGCATGTAGAAATCAGAGGAATTAAGAATCAATAACTGACAAGATGAAGAATTTGTTGTCATCAAGATCCCCAAGAGGGTCTTTTAACAAATAACAATCCAATTAACAAGTCCCATCATTTTCTGTGTCTTACTACAAGTAAACGCATAATAATAAAGGTCACGTATGTACCTGAAAGAGTTGAGACTGTTTTGAAAGCCCTGTGCTTGGCTTTGTCATCATGCAAATCCAGCTTCAGCACAATCTTCTGCATTAACAAAAAGAGATCTGTTTCAGTAAGCATTAAAAAAATTAGTCATTTTTTTTATTTGAATCATCAAATAAGATTGCAAAAAACCTAATATCCTTTGGATTCATAGAAAAAATTACATCCCGCAAGCAAAACCCAGAATTTATATTTTATTATAGCCGAAAAGATTAAAAAAATTAAAAAAAATCGGCGAAAGAGACACCATTGATTCTTAGGGTCCATTAAATTCAGATTTTAATAATCAAAACCGAATTCAAGAACAAAGCCTTACGATTCTCTTCAAAGTTCAAACCCACGACAAAAGATAAGAGACGGAGAAAACGAGACCAAATTAAAAAGCAAACGAATAATCGGAAACCATTGAAGGAAAACAGAGAGAGATCCCAAAGGAAGAAGCAGACCTTCATTCGTGATGAGCTTTGAACGCTTTCTTTTTCCTCTATTTTGAGGGATTCTGAGAAAGTGTTGCGAAAGAGAAAAGAAAGGGTGTTGAAAGCAAGAAAAAGAAGGGGAATAAGGCGGGATTTGAAAAAATAATAGAAAGGTTAGGACAGATTATAAAGGGAAAAAAATAAAGAAAGTCCGAATGAAAACAAGAAATGCAGAATAGGAGAGAGAAACAAAACGTAGGCAATGAAGAGAACAGAGAGAGACTGAACTACTATCGAAGAAAGTGAAAACCAGCGGGGAGAGCTTACAGATGATTTATCAATGAACTCAAAACACGACCAGGTAAAATGATTTTAGTGCAAACTACCATGCCTATCTTTAAATCTTAAACTACAATGTTCACCGCTCAATTTCTTCTCACTTTCGTTTTACACATTAAACTTTAATTTGTTTCAAAGCGATCCTTGCTTTTGTATATAATTACATAATTATTAATTTATTTTATTTCTTTTTTTTAATGATTTCAGATTTTTTAATAAAATAATATGATACATATAAAATTAAAATTAAAATATAATATTTTTGATTTCTTATGTATCTGTTTGATTTAAATTTTATTTTTGTTGTGTTTCATTACATTTATTTTATGATTAATTTTGTCAACATATTTTTATTTATATTTTTTTATGTTTTCTATTAATTTTTTCAAACAATTCGATATGATATTTTGTTGTACAACTCATATATGTAACATGAGTGAAATAAAAAATAATGTAGTAATTACACACAATTACACCGATGTAAGTATGTATATCTGTCAATATTTTGATACCTAAATATAACACCCCAAACATCGGGCCAGTGACTAAAATGTAAGGAGTTAAAATTTGGTGGTTTAAATTGAATAAATTGAAAAATTCAAGGACTAATTTTGGAAATTTTGTTTAGGACTTTATATCAAAGATGGGATATTGGAAGGGCATTATGGTCTTTTTAAATGAAAGAAATTTTATATTCCTTTTTAAGGGATATAAAACATGTGGAATAAGGAAAGGTATCATTCTATACATTATAAGCTCTTGTATTTTTGTCGAAAAAGGAACATAATTACGTGGTGATTAATGATCATAGTGAGGGTGATATATGATTTCGGATTTAACAATTAAATTAATATTTCATTTAAAATTTAAAGAATAAATTATTATTTTATTTTAAATTAAAAATTAAATCTTTTTATTAATCTGTTATATTATCAAATTAATATTTATAATGTCACAATGATCAAAATGCTATGAATCAAATATATAAATAATTAAAACGATATTGTTTTAAATTAATGTAAAAATAAACACACCTAAAATAAAAGTGACGATTTTGATGGCAAAATTTTTTGAATAATATTTTGAAAAAAAAATCGTCGAATAACATTTAGGGTGAATTATTTGTTGAGATAAGGTGAATGCTATAATATCGTGTAATTCATGTAATGCTTATGCATGGCACATGGAGCACCATGCGTTAGTTGTTGTCTCTTTTCCCTCATATTTTTTGAATATAAGGTTTAGGGTTTATATTTAGGTATAAGAGTTATAGTTTAGGGTTTATGTATGATTTAAGGGTTAGAATTTATGAATTAGGGTTAGGGTTTATGGTTTATAGTTTAAGATTTGGATTTAATTTGGACTATTTAATTTTAAGGGTTCAATATTTGAATTTATTTTTTTGTTGTAACAATGTGGAAAAAGTAATTGTTCGAATCTTAAACCCAATATTTATTTTTTTATTGTTTACAATAATAGTCCAAATTAAATTTAAATCTTAAGCCCTAAATCTTAAATTGTAAATCCTAAACCCTAACCCCTAGATCATACTAAAACCTTAAGCCCTAAACTCTAATCCTTATACCCTAAATCTAAACCATAAACCTTAAATAAAAAAATCAAAATATAAAAAAACTATGTAACGCATAATGTTGCATGCGTCATGCATGGGTATCCCATGTTAATCTATGTGTTTTATATGATAATGTAGCATTCATCCTATTTCAACAAATGATTTGTCCCTAGATTTATTTTTCCAAATCGTTATTCAAAAAATTCCCCCATTTTGATAGTTTATCAGAAAATAAATGCATTGTTGGGCTATTGTGTTGATTGCCTGCAAAATATTAGACCCACAGTAGACGGTGGATTTTTAAGTTTTAACCATTGCCCATTTCCTCTTTCTTTCTTTGAATGTATCGCCCAAACCCTAAGTTTCATTGGTTTCCCTACGAGTTCTCGTTTCGTTATTCATGTTTATCCCCAAATTTCATTGATTTCTCAATCATTTCCCAGTTCTCACCCTGCTAAAGCCATGGGCTATCAACAGCGTGATCCCGAAAACCTCATATCCCTACGATATCATGAGCAATTTCTCTGCGTGGTTGGAAATCCGTCTATTTTACTTTCGAATCGCGCCCTGCCTAGTTGACAGTGTGCCGGATCACCTCACCCTCTGCTACCTCTGCCGTGAAATTGGTTTCTCCCTCGAAATCCCGGCTTCTGATTCCGCTTCGTTTACCCTCCGCCACGACCGTCTCAACCGAGAATCATCCAAGGTCACTTATGTAAGCACGGATAGCGTTCGCGTCACGGGAGGGTTTGAATTCGAGGTGCACGAGAATGGAAAGATGATGCCGTGTGGCTCTTTGGAGAGGATAGAAGGTGAATGGAGCATGAAATGTTATATGGCGGCAGCGGTAATGGAGCCTGGGAATTCAGTTCTTTTTCAACTAAAAATGGGGTTTCAGTGCCTGGCATTGAAGTTTATATAGTGGGGGGTGTTCTGCGGGTGTGCCCTTGATATTTACCAAGATTATACCTGCTCCTTGGAGGAAAAGTGGATCTAGGCTTAGTTCGACGCTGGATGCAAATCCGGAGGATGAAAAGATTGACGAAGGGAATAATAAAGGTGGAAATGAATTGATTAGACACCGCAATAAGCAGGTAAAATTGGCATTTCAAGTGAGTGAAGTGACTATAAATCCATAATGATTTTTGATTCCATCATGTTAAGGGAATTGTGGCATCCTGTGAGAAACATTGATTGTTTTAGAAATCTTACAACAAAGATTTTATTTATGGCCTTAGCACATGAAGAATGTTATTGCTCTTATAATTATGCAGAGTTGAATTGTAATGTTGCTGGCTTTGTGTTGTATGGTACATGGTGGGATGTGGGAAGTTTATTCTGTTCTTCGAGAGTAGGTGCCACAGATATGCACTCGGATGTTTTTAGGGATGCAATGTCATTGCTTTATCTGTTTCCTTATAAAGGATTGCTGTTGTCTGTTGTCCTTATAAAGGATTGTTGGTGTTGTGTATATATGCAGTATTCTGTATGTTTCAATTCGAGGCGTTTTAAATTTGTAATTTATTGTAGTTGTATCCTGGATCAAAGCATTGATCATGAGAGAACAAAAAGTTGAGTTTCAAGTAAATTCTATATCGGCTTTTTGGTAAGCCGAAACGTGCGGGTTGACGTTGGTTGGCTTTTTATTACTCAGTTGTCACTGACTCACTCACGTCACCCTTGATCGGATAACGATAAAATGATAAAATGAGAAACAGCCGTTTAAAGTTTTGTTGCCAATAGCTAGTTTCATTCCATTGGGGTTAATTTTATAAAATTAATAAGATGAATTGAAAATGAATGGATATTAAGGATTACTAGTATTAAGTTTCACTTTTTAAAGTAATTTCTCAGTAAAAAAAGGGGGTAAATCCAAGGTATGCGGGCAAACCAAACCGGTAAAACCTGCCCCTTTAAAGGCGGTGGAGAATCCTAACTGCCATGCCTAGTAAAAACCCTATTTTTTATCTATTAAAAAAATAAATAAAATGGCACTGGGATCCGCCACTGCCTCCCCTTCGAAACTAATGGTTTATATTACTCCACGTGTACGGCCGCGCCTCTCCCCTGCTTTAGGTAAAATCCAGAAATGTGATTTTCTCTCCTTTTATAAAGCCAGGGTTAGTCAGTTCCTCACCGCGTTTGGTCTGACTTTCCGAAGAAGGAAAGAACGAACGAACTGGAACCGAAAAAACGAAACACAACGAAGCTAAGCACTGAAATCGAAGTCGAAATCAAAGAGAAGCTAAAGGTTGCGAATTTTTCAAGCTTTATGGTGTCCGTCAATCCCAACCCTGCTCAAGGTTTTTACTATTTCGATCCCATTAATATGGGACTCCCCGGTGCTAATTCTGTGCCGCCACAGGCTCCACCTCCTCCCCCCACCTCCACTGCCAGCAACACAACCGTATATTCCGACGATCCCAGTAAGAAAATCCGGAAGCCGTACACTATTACCAAATCTAGAAAGAGCTGGACTGAGCAGGAACACGAGAAGTTTCTCGAAGCTCTTCAATTGTCAGTAAATTTTCTTAATTTTTCTTGTTTGGATATATCTACGTGAGACACACAAGTCTCCTTCTTTTTGTTTGTTTGTTTTATTAATCTTATTTGATTGCTGGGAATTATTATTTTTTTAATTGGGTGTTGTTAATTCAAGGTGAATATGTAGTTAAAATTCTTGTTTGTAATGCTTAGAGTTTATGTTTTGGCGGTTTTTAGTTCAGCTAGCGTGGTTTAGGGTCTGCAACTGCAATGAAAGTGGATGCACCAAAACTATCTCAGACCGCAATTTGAATCTCCGGTCTGCACTCTGCACCACTTTTATTTATATTCTTGTAATTTATTTCAATGATTTGTTTTTGTCCTCTGCAAAAAATGACCTTTTGTTGATGAGTGGCTGGGATAAGATATTGATTCTAAATCTGCACTTCATGCATGTGGGATGAAGTTAATTGAATGCAAACATTTTAAGTTAGTGTTGGCCCCCATGGTACTTAAACATTGAGCAAGTCTGTTGCCTTACATTTTAGAGGCCGACTTTCTGGCTCAAGGTGTTGACTTTTTTAATTTTGTGTTACTCGTTTTAGATTTGATCGTGATTGGAAGAAGATTGAAGCATTTGTTGGGTCAAAGACAGTGATCCAGGTAATTTGGAAGATGTCATGAATTCTTTCCATGCATGTTTTACTGAATGTATCAATGGATGCTCTTGGCAGATCCGTAGTCATGCACAGAAGTATTTTCTAAAGGTTCAGAAAAACGGGACTAGTGAACATGTACCTCCCCCTCGACCAAAAAGGAAAGCAGATCATCCGTACCCACAAAAAGCTCCCAAAAATGGTCAGTATGGCCAGCATTTCGATATCATCTATATCTTCCTTTTGTAATTCTTGATCTTGAATTGACATTGTTATTTTGTATATGTATAGCTTCTGTTGCACCCCGAGTTTCTGGACCATTTCAATCTTCATCTGCTTTGCATGAACCTGGTTTTACATACAGACGAGATTCATCATCAGTGCCTGGAAATCTGATTGCCCCTGCATCTTTGCCTTCCTGGAGTTTCAACTCTGTGCCACCTGTCGCTGTATCTCAAGTGACTAAAGGTTTATTTAATTGTTTCACCACTTTTTTTACCTCCTTTATACTTCCTCTCAAATCTTAAAAGTATAACGTATGGTCATGTATGTATGTAGATGATGCAGTGTTAGCTGGACCAACTGTTGTGCATAATTCTTGTTACAGTAGTAGTAGTGAAAGCACACCCAGAACATGTTCATTTGGTGAAACAGTTGACCGGGGAGATCATTGGAAGCCATCTAGAGGTTAGCGTTTTATTTCTACCTTGGGCTTCATACTGGTATGATGTACCATGTTTGCATGTCTCTAAGCTATGACGTCAAGAAACATGTTTTCTCATGCATGCAATTTCTAGGAAGTTTAGCTTCTAAATGGAAGCTTCATGCCACATCTTAATATCTGCTATAATGTACCTCAACTAGGGATTTAACCCTGCTGCTTATTACAGAATTAAGTGCTTGTTATCAAGATTTAAGCCTGCTTGGTTTGACATATTCACTTTATACTTGATAAACTTTATTGTTTACTTTTCTCATCTATTTTAGGTTTATCTATTGTTACAAAATATTCACTTTTCTCCATTTGCAAGGAAATGATCATGATACTTACATTAAGAAATCAATTTTTTTTTGTTGATGTTATTCTGTACTCCCTTTCTGCTCTTTTCAGTTTTTCCCATATCTATTACAGGCAGACATGATACTTGTGGATTTTGAATCGCATAGTCTTAACACAGCAAAATGCTTGACTATTAACACTTGCCGTAATTGTTAGTCTAGCACTGGGTTATTAAGATCACAAGATAATTAGAAGTTGTCCTGAGCAGAATTTTGTTATCACACCCTGAGGTTTCCTTGTCCCAGTAGTGATAGGTTTGCTTTCTATATGATGCAGTTCTGCCAGATTTTGCTCAGGTCTACAGCTTCATTGGCAGTGTCTTTGACCCTGGTTCAAGCGGCCATTTGCAGAAGTTGAAGCAGATGGACCCAATAAATTTGGAGACTGTATGTCAACCTAGATGACGTCAATAATCTTCTCCTCCTCCCTCTCTTTCCCCCCCCCCCCCACAAAAAAAAAAGGGGGGGGGATGGTTGCTTAAATGCTTATGGTTAACTGATGGTGCTGTTCTCGCCTCTTTGCAGGTTCTGTTGTTAATGAGAAACCTCTCTGTCAATTTGACAAGCCCCGAGTTTGAGGATCATGTAAATTCTCTTTCCTTATCTTCAGCATGTCTTATATTAACTGTTTGCTCTTGCAATATATTTTACATTGTGCATGAAACAGTTTTTGATGGAAAAGTCTGCACATCTATTGGTGAAATAAGTTTGAGTCTGAACTGATTACTCGATCTCCTATCTGTATTTTAGTTGTCTTGTATAACACCTTGTGATATTGTTCTAGAGTTATTTGTTACCCCACTTCTTGGCTTCTCTTCTGTTCTGAATTCAAGTTTTGAGCCAAGAATTTAGCTATTATTGCCACTTCTGGCTAGTGTCGAAAGATCAAATGCAACGTCTGTCATCTCAATCATCACAATGTATAGGTTCGTTTCCTTACTGACTAATAATAAAAATCAATGCAGAGAAGGTTGCTTTCGACATACGATGCCGAGTCTGGAGGTGTTAAACTTTCATACAATGACATCCGCTCTCTAAAATCAGCAAGTGCTGTTCCGACAGCATAGTAAGGTAAACTTTGGTGTCTCTGAAACGGTGCATGTCCTTTTCTTTTTATCGTCGGCTCATTCTCATTTCATGACATGATTGAATGCCACAGGTTGCGGGAGTAAGATCCTGCACGTTAACTTGCTAACAGAGTTAGATGTGTGTGTATGTATGTATGCATGTGTGTGTGAGATAGCAGGTGTGATCTTCCCAGGACTTGGCAGCTTATAGCATAGCTTGTAAATTGGTGTTTCTTTAAGCGTCTGCATATCATAAAAAAAGCATCAGTTAGAGGCTACCATGTAGAGAGAGAGAGAGTATTGAGTGCTTGTTTCCCGAGTTTTCGCTGTATAATATTTTTTGTTTCAGAATTCCTCTCTGGGGTTTTGATACTGAAATAATAAAGTTAGAAAGTATGGGGGTTTGAATTACGGTCTCCATTTTTTCTAGGCACCTAAAACTGAAGCAACTCTCTTTGAAACATTGCTTGAGATCATAATCATTCTATAATGTATTTATTTATTATATTCCCATCCCATAAACTCAAATAAAAAAAATCTTATAACAAATTTTATTTTTAAAGAAGGGTAAATTATAAAATTGGTAACTGAATTTTACTCTTCCTCCTATTTCACTCGATATACTTTAAATCTTTTCAATTTTCTTACTGAATTTAATACATTGGATTTTTTTGTCCACGGATCTGTTAAATAGTTAACGGTGTTAAAATGAGCAGTTATATAGATACAAAAAGACGTTATTTCGGTGAAATTTTTGTTTTTTAAAACGATGTTTTTAACAGTGTCGTCAAAATAGAAGAGCGAGTAAAGTTTAGTGGTAAAAAACTTAATGTATTAAGTTCGACGAGGATATTGAAAATTTTTAAAGTTCGGTGAGCAAAATAAGAGAGCGAGTAAAATTCAATGATGAAATTTGTAATTTACCATTTAAAGAAATGCATCTGAAAGATTATAATTTTATGTCTTAATTGCAATCTAAACGACTATTTAAATAAAGTGGTGGACTTAATTTTTATATATTTAGATAAATTGAAATAAAAAAAAATTACATGCTTAATTAGACAACTTGATTAATATTCAACTTCAATGAAATTAATAGTATTTATTTATAAAAAGATACAACTAAATTTATCGAGTCTGCAAAGAGAACTAGACAAAGAATGACAGCAAAAGAAATGGCAGGGGATTGTATTACATTGACAAAAACCAAATGATTCTACAGTCATGTTTCGAGGATCATGTTTTGAGAAAATGCAACGTAATTCTGTTTATCCTTGTAGCCTGGAAGGGATTAATGAGTCTTGAAGGCATAATCCTCAACACATTGGGTCAGGGTTGAATTTTAGAGACTCCCTGTAGATGAGCTCCTTAATATTTTCTTCAGTAAAAGATGGTTGCTCAAAATCAAAACTGAAAGATGTAGGGCAAACTGGCTCCTCATTTATGTCATGTAGTGGTGCCAAGTAAGGGTGACAGAGCCTCATCCACTGCAACAAACAATATATGCTTGAAAATTTTTTAATGTTTGAACAAAAGTTCAGCACAAAATAGAAGGCTGTGGCTTGAACAGAAGTTTTACCTGTAATGCGCCTATGGGGATCAAAGATGAGCATCTTTTCTAGCAAATCAATGGCACCAGACATGTTTGGGAACCTAGCAGAGAAATTTTGCCTTGGGTATTGTGGAAGCTGCCTAACATATCTTCGGGCATTGTCGCTTCGAAGGAACCCAAGGCTGGAATCATCAGGAGAACTTATAAGCTATTCCAAGGAAAAAGAAATTATTTACGACTTACCTTACTTGAACTTCCATTCAATATGCACAAGGGAAAACTGTGTTCGGTTTTTGGGAGATAGGAATAATACCGATGGCATTTCTTACGACACAATTATTCATGAAATAGGAGCACCATTAAAAGAACAAGCATGTTATGATCACAATCAAGTGCAGAGTCAATATCAAATTTAAAGAATTAGAAACAGATGTAGAGGTAAAAGACTAATGATAGATGACGTTAAAAGCAAGTCCCAAGCCAATGGATGATCTCGTCTTTAGAATTAAAAGTTATGTACTACTGAGAAAGCAAAATGCATCATGGAGTCTCACAATCAAAGGGCCAAACTTATAACAAATGACATGGTAGGATGCAATTAAATGATTTCCGGAATATGAGGAATAGTAAGGCGTTAAAGGAATATCTAAAGAGTTTCCAGGTATATTCATGAGAAAAATCTAGACACCATACCTCTGTGATAAGCTTCAGCTGATGGACATAATCTTTGCCGGGGAAGAGGGGTTGTCTACTCATGATTTCACCAAGTATGCAACCCACAGACCAAATATCAATCGCAGTGGTGTACTCAGAACAATTAAGAAGCAATTCCGGTGCACGCTACCAACGAGTAACTACATATTCTGTCATGAAATCAGTTTCAGATGTCCTTGCAAGCCCAAAATCTCCAATTTTAAGGTCACAGTTTGCGTTTAGAAATAAATTGTCAGGCTTTAAATCCCGATGCAAAACATTTGCGGAATGTACATATTTGAGCCCTCGTAGAACCTGATATAGAAAGTACTGCAAGAATAGACTGCATAATCAACAATATTTCCAGCTTCTATGCTACTCAATGGGAATCATACCATGTTCCTAACCAAATATGACAAAAAACAGCACGAATATCCCAACATATTTTATACAAACGGAAGTAATTGATACCAACCCGACAATGATCATCTACCAATGATTGATTGGATCGTATGATTTGATGAAGATCAGTGTCCATCAATTCATAAACGATGTAAACATCATTAAAGTTCTCCCTCTGTGGAGGCCGTATGATGTCCTTGATGGCAATAACCTGAAGACAAATAAACCCAGTTAAACTATAATTCCACAATCAGCATTGACTACTTTAGCAGAACCTCAAATCATTATTGAAATGCAGATTTATGAAGCAGAGGAACGTTATACCCACGCCTAACAGTAAGAAAGTAACTAAAAAATTATACATCTAATATGAGAATTTAGTTAGAGATTTGCATAGGCATTTCTAGTTTTACTTCTACCATTTCATCGAATAATATAAAGAATGATAACGGCAGCTCTTTCCGGATTACGGAAAAGTGTGGTTAGATCGTGAGTTCTAACAATTAAATGAATAGGAAAGGTTTAAGCACAATATCAGAAGACTGGCCCTTGCTTAATGGTTAAAAGTTACTAGGGTGTAAAGATAATCCTCCTCGGAAACTCAAAATAGACAGCAAAGTTAACCCAAATTCCTATAATTAAACAAATTAGGGTAAAATGTGATGTTAATGTCTCCATTTCAAGTATGGTCAAAGCCTTACATGACGAAGAAAAAATAAGTGTTTCATTCCCACTGATTGTATACACGGAAACAGCAGGAACCTGACCATTGCAGTCAGCAAGGAGCCTAACAATTAGGGGGGTCTATTGTTTAAACAGAACTTACATTCTCATGATCCAGGTGACGAAGAAGCTTGATCTCTCGCAATGTCCTTTTGGCATCAATCTGGTTATCAAATGCATTACCGATTTTCTTTATAGCGACCTCCTCTCGTGTCTCTGAGTTAACAGCAGCACTAACAAAAATGGGAAGGGGGGCAAACCACATCTCATTTTCACATTATTACTAAAAATAGATCAGCAAGCCTAATAAACAGAGAGGTTACTTTCTTGCAACCCCATTCACTTCAATGGGGTTATAAATTTTGCAGCTTAATATCATTAAAAATGCAATCACGCAGCAAATACAGCTAAAAGATGATAATCAGAGCCACACTCCCAATGCTATATGGCAAATTATTAATTCACCATGGAAAATAAGATTATATTGCCCTTAAATCAGAAGAGAAAAAACTATCAATCTAAACACACAGGCCTTAATATTACAAAGTCCCCATCGAAACATGTAAATAACTTAATAAAATCAATAGATATAATATATATTTCCAATTCCTGAACTATCAAGTAGAAGAGACGAAGAATCAACATAAGAACTTTGAAGGAAACAAAGCTAAAAGAAGAACAAAATCTTACCAGACAATACCGTAAGCACCACGGCCGATGGGGCGAATAGGAGGAACGTATTTTGAGGGAACTTGGAAGAGGTTACCATAAACGTTGTACTGAACATAGAATCCACCATGAGTTGATATACCTTTGATGCTGTGATCCCCAGACCCTGAGCTCGGCTCCATCAACATGAGTTCTGGATTCGAATCTTGGATACAACCCGGACCCGGCTACCAACCCGAAATTCAGAAAAATCTTCTGCAGTAGTGTTGATAACAGCTGAAATTCAGAGAGAGACGAAATGAGGGGCATAATTTGGGAGAGCGCGTAAGTAGGCGTAAAAGTATTCTATTTTCATTTTGGATTTTTCAAAGATGAGAGTGTGAACCCTTTGAACAAGAAAATTTTTGAGTCTTCCCTTGAAGATTCCACCTTCAATTCCACTCTATTTATTTATTGGTTAAACCATATAACATAATTATTTTTTTATTCCACTTTGAATATTTAATTATTTTTTAACTCACATCAGTCTAATTATTAGTTTTAATTTATTTCGATATTCTATTAATAAAAAATTAACGATGATACTGACGTCTTATCATAAAATAATATCATATCATTATTAAAATATATCATGTCAATAATTTTGTTAATAGTTTTAAAATAAAATTAAAACTTAATGTTAATGTTAAGCATGATTTTAAAAAAAAATAGACAATTAAAACAGAATAAAATATTGTAGTTTATCCTTTTTTATTTGAGTAAATTACACATTTATTAACTGAATTTTACACCATCTCCTAATTCACTCAATATATTTTTAATTATTTTCGATCTAATCACTAAATTTTATACATTAAATTTATAACGGGTTATAAGGTGGCTAAATTAAAATATTTTCTAATTTTCATCTTCTTCTTTCTCTTACCTCTCCATCTCCCACTTCACTCTTGGCCCGTTTCCTTACCTCCACCATTATCGTCGGTGCATGCATCCATCAATGCTCCACAACAGTCCCCCTTCTTCACAATCTCATCGATCGTCTCCTCATCCACCTCACAGTCACGCGGTCCACGTCGTCCTCTCGCACACATGTACGACCATAGAAGGTAGATAGTTTTATTTACTTCAGCAACAACTCCCCAGAGCTTCATTCCAGGAGAAATATTCTTAATGGTTATTTTAATTGCATATCTAGATGCTTATCAGTAATGCCATAACTGATTTCTTCATCTACGTGTTCATCATATATTCGCCATATCATACTCCTAGTCGCCAACATTCCTCTTATTATATTTGCAGGAGCAAAGCGCAGAGTTCCTTTGGGTCTCGAAGACGATGACCAATGCTGGTATTAAGAACTTCAATGCAAACATAAGGCGAGGAATAGATGAAAAGCTTGAGTAATGATTTTAGGTGCGTAGATGCAAACATATATAGTGAAGTGCAAGTTTGCGTTGTAGAGGAGTAAACGAGTAAGGAAGATGCCACGTCATCAGAGTTTAGAAAAGAAAAATATCGAGCGATAAAAAGATTTAATGTATAAAGTTTAATGACTAAATTTAAAATCTTAAAGGTATAATAAGTAAAATATGAGAGAGACTATATTTTAGTGAGTAAACTTTAATTTACCCTATTTATCTTGTTATTGTTTTTTTTGTATTTTCTCTTCCAGTACAGAGCTGGCACAAAATTTTGGTGAATCACTGGTGATTAAAAACAAGGTGAAATATATCGGCGATTCTTTTTATTTTTAATCTATCTTATTTTAATCATTAATTTAAATTCAAGAAAAAAAAATTATTTAAATTCGAGAAGAAAAAATAGTAAACGATAATTTAAATATTAAAAATCCAATTTTTAATTATAAAATGTGAAAATATATTTCGACTATTTGACATGATTTAAAATTAAACTCAGATTGCAAACTAACATGTTTAACTTATAATGATATTTAATTCAAATTCGGGTAATATAACTTATATAATTTATAAATAAAATAATTTCAGGTACTTAAATAAATCTGCATAGCTAAATTCAAATAATTCAAAAATATAGATATTTGATCCGTTGTGATTCGTAATGGTAGACTACGCATTTAATATATAAATTATTAGTTTTAGTACCTAAAATTTTATTTTTATTTTCAAAATCATACCTAATATTTAGTTTTTGTTTCATTTTAGTATCTCGACATTAAAAACTTAATGCATTTAGTAACTAAACTATCAATTTTGATCAGTTTTAGTACCTAAACTTTCATTTTTTTTCAAAACATAACATTAAATTTTAAACATGAGTACTAAAATAAAACAAAAATTAAACTTTCTGTGTGATTTAAAAAAATTAAAAAATTAGATATTAAAATGAATTAAAACTAATTTAAAGGCTAAACACGTAAAGTAAAAATAACCAATCCTACAGCATAAATGTAAAAAGGCCTAACGATAAAAGAAAAAAACACTCTTTAACACTACTTGCATAAATGATTACTCAATCTTTTTTTAATATTATAATCTTTCGATATTATAAATTTTTATCAAAACAGAACATATTAAATATAAATTATTAATTGACTATTAATCAATTTATATTATTAACGTAATATTTTTACGTGTTTTAATTATTAACTTACTCATGTCACATTATTACTTTGAATAACATAACATATATCACATCAACATGTGTTCACGGTTAATCATTTTTCATCCAAAAGAGAGCTAAAATATTTAAAAGAAAAAAGGGGCAAAATTTGAGAGGTAATTGTCATTATGCAACGTAAAAAGAGGTCGCCAGTAATGGTGAAAGATGGTGCTTTCTCAAAATTTACCCATCATAAGCACAATAATTTAATACTTTAGGAAGGGTAACACGATCCACAAATGACTCATCTCCATCATTGTCTATATTCCTACTTCTAAGCTTGATGGGAGATCAATTGCTTGTCTTACTCAACTTTATGCATTGAGATGCATAGTTTCGGATATCGGATCAAAAACAGATGTTTATTATGGGGGTTCGACTCAGCAAATCATCTCGATAGCAGCAGGTAGAATAGACAACTTCCTAGGAAGAAATCCTAAATGTTCCCCATCAGACTGAACGAAAATGCTGCCGCTGCCGCTGATGTCATCTACTTCGATCGTATAAACACTGCAACAAAAGAAAACAGCCTCGGTTTGTAACTTATCTATATCGATACCATCTCTTTTACAGTTTTAGGCTTAAAAAAATCCCATTGACGTCAAGCTTCATTAAAACTCAACAGATGACATATTATTACTGCCCTAAACATAATAATTCAAGGAAACAGAACATAATGGATAGCTGCCCTCCAAAAGTTTGAGGACAACAAGGTTATTGGGCCATCATTTCTTGAGTTTCATCGCTCCTATCATTATTAAAGCGAGCACCAAACCTTGATATAGTATTAAAGATTTTCAGGGCTCAAATAAGATATAGTATTCTAGATTTTCAAGGCTCTAAAATATGAGTGGAAACCCATCCAAGGAAAATGGTGCATTGAAGAGTTTAGAAGCAAAACAAATCGACCATTAAAAAAGAATGTTATCAACCATCTCATACTTTGAGTTAAGGTTATGAACGATTACTCATTCAATAAAGAACACATAAATCAGGAAAGAAGACAACAAAAGGGAGAGGGCACGCAGAAAGGATACCAAAATAATGCTGCAAGACCAAAAAGAGATGATGCTTACTTTCTTGAGGTCACATTTTTCACGGACAAATGTGTCCCATTGTATAGCTTGTGCAGTTTTAGAAGGAAGTCATACCACTTGAAGTCCTGAAGAATGACAACCTGCAAAGTGTAGGGCAAATTTTAAACAGACTATCATTGTACCTCAGAATTAACAAATACTAGTTATCACATAGATGAACAGAAAAACTATTTCACCTCAAAACTTCCACTACGAGGATCGGCATTTGGTGTAATTTTCATGCCACCACCGAAGTACTTTGCATTTCCAACACAGAGGGCTGTCACTTGAGAGCACGTTTGCCACTCACCCTCATTTACCTGTATAAAGTACTATTATGGTCAAAACTCTAAACACTGTCATGTGAAATTAAGCATGATAAGGGCTACAGCATAACCTAATGTATCAGCTCATAGAAGCACCTTTGAAAATGGAATACATTTCAGATCCCAAGTGTATACCTTGATTCTAAGATCCTGGTTACGGTGGCCCATAAAGGCTTGCAAAGCACCAATAACATAGCACAAGTTTCCAAATTTCTTGTATCTTGAAGCATAGTAACCTGCCTTTGCACTCCTGTAAAATTCCACAAAAAGACTGCGGTGAGGATAGTGAAATGAGCTTATGTTTTATCAAGGCTTATTTCTAAAAAATGACCAAGTGAACCTTACAGATGGATATCAGCAACATTTATGAAATAACAAGATCCTTCCCCTTCTCTGCTAATGACACCAACGTCAATTCGTGATCTCACCCCTAAGATACAGCAGCATCAGGAAATCCTAGGAAAGTAAAACCAAATACTGCTTGTATTTACTAGAAATTAACAGGGGAGAAATAGATCCAGAAAGGGCATTAAAATACCTTTAGCAATTCGTTCTATGGCTTCACGGGGATCATTTTTCCTGAGAAAAACAGAACAACAAACACTTGACACAAAGCAATAATATCATAAAATCTTGAAACAAATTAATCTACACTGGATAAGCACAAACTAACCAGCCCAATGTTCGGGCAAAATCTGACCCTGTGCCCAAGGGAATGAGCTGCAAGAAACAGAAACATTGTTATATGTTCCTCAGAAAAAAAATATCAAAAAGATTACTGGCAAGCAAGCAAAGAAAATTGTGCAAGAACATATAGATTCACGATTGTCAATCATCAGAGCCTGGCAAGAATCCTTACAAAAAGAAAGGGACAAGAAGAAAAAGGTTAATGGGAATTCTTACTCCAAGAGCTGTTGAATGAACAGCCTCTATTTTCTGATGAGCAACAGGTTTCCCATCCCAAAAGAATCCATTAACAACCTGCTCATCATATCCAAAAAAGGATTAAACAAACTATCATCTACTCTTCTAAACTAAAAACGCAAATAGAAGGGAGAAATATAGAAGATGCTACAAGATTACAGCGATCTTGGAACCATATTTGATTATATACTTCAAAATGAAATAGAAAAAAATAAAATATGCACCTCATGAAGCGTTCCATCACCTCCAACTGCAATGACAGCATGAACACCCTCCCTTATAGCCTGCAACCCATTACCCGTTTATAACTTTCAAATATATATAGCGACTCTTAACTCCAACTCAACCTCATAGTCTCAATTGGGAAAAAAAGAATCGTAAAGGAGGCCGTTATTCCTACCTCTCTAGTAATGTCAATCGCATGAGAAGGACCAGAAGTCAAAGATTCACATATCTGCCACACATGTAAAAGAGTTTCAGCAAAATTCACCCAAAAAAACACACTTTGAACTCTCATTTGAGTGGCAAAAGACTGGCAAAAAAGGGGGAAAAGATTTAATTAAGCGATGATTAATCGAAAAAATGAAAAATCAAACTCACGTTACAATCACTACCGAGGCGAGATTGAAGATAAGGAAGCAGTTTCTTCCACTCTTTACCGGTTCTCCCATTAGCACCTGCTTCAAATCCCTCACTCAATCAAGCATAAGAAATCCGGGAAGCAAGCCATTTTCTCCGGAAACAAACAAAACAAAAAGTGGGAAAAAGAAGAAAAACCTCGAGGATTGACGACGAAGACTATATCACGGCGGCGGATGGGAGGAGAGGAGGAGACGCCGCGGAAGACGGAGTTGTCGGAGGAGAGATCAGAAGCCATGGGGTTCTGGGCTCTCAATACGAAAGGCTTAGCAATCGGGAAGCGTACCCCGACAAAGGGCGCCAGCAAGTGATTAAAATAGCAAATCATAGTGGTTGCAGTTGCAGAAGAGTTTTTTTAATTGGCCTCTCGCGCTTTAAGAACAGAAAAGGAATCTTTTTTTAACACTTGGGCGTTTCCCCGTTTGATTCTGGGTTTAAAAAAAATCAAATTATAAGCCGCGACTGCAACTTCTTCAATCGAATTGAAGGCCTTCATGTGAAGACAAATCGAAATGAGTAAAGATGACGCGGTAGTTGGATGAAACAGGGCCCACGCTCCTCGGTTTCGTCGCTGTAATCGTGCATCGTTCATCCCTACTCGAGAGTTGAGAGAGGTAAAATAGACCCACTGAATTCAAATCTTTTCCCTAGTCTTGGGTTTGATGAAATTGGAGGAGGATAATTTGGCAATTTTATGAAATAACCAAACTAGCAGTTAAAAAAATTAGGCTACGGGATATAAATAGTAATCCGATTATAAGATATTGTTTGTCAAGATTTTTAATTATTAAAAGTTATAAAATAATCATCTGATTATAATATGATATTTTATTGAGTCTCTCAATTATTAAAAGTTATAAAATAATCATTTGACTATTTATTATGTTCCAAACTTATTCTTTTCTGTTAAAATATTAACAACAGTTTAAATTGGAGGTTAATATGTTATATGAGATATTATAATTATTTGAGATTATAAGATCAATTTTTATCATATCTCAGATAACAAATTAACATTCAACTTAGGTTATCGTTAATGAAAAATGATGAATTTATAATATAATAAATAATTAGGTGATTATTTTATAATTTTTAATAGTCAGATGATTTAACAAAATAACATCATATAGTAAAAAGTTCATTTTGTAACTTTTGATAGTTAGAAACTCAATAAAGCAACACCCTATAATCAGGACCATTTTATACTATACCAAAAAAAATATTTATGAAATAAAATGGATTAAAAATGTTAAAAATTATATTATTTTTATATTGGGTAAACTATGCATTTAGTACCTAAACTATCAATTTTTTTCATTTTAGTACCTAAACTTTCATTTTATCAAAATCATATCTAACATTTAGTTTTTGTTTCAGTTAATACCCACCATTAAAATTTTAATGTGTTTAGTACCTAAACTATCAGTTTTGGTTCATTTCAATACTTAAACTTTCAAATTTTTAAAAAAATTAATGTTAAATTTTGAACAAAAGTACGAAAACGAAACAAAAAATAAGCTTTAAGTATGATTTTGAAAAAAATGAAAGTTTAGGTACTAAAACGGGCCAAAATTGATAGTTTAGGTACAAAACATGTAATTCACCCTTTTATTTTTTTAAAAAAATATACTTGATACTTATCAAAGATACGTATTTGTTTGAATATGAACCATACAATGATAATGGCATGTATGTATATACATTATCTTCAATCATTTAATGAATTTATGTTTAAAATATCATATTTAAATACTTAAAAAACGTATATTTAAATAATGTGTAATTTGAGAATATCATGATGAAATTCGTTAAATATTGAATTGTCAAATATATCTTTTGAACTTAATCAGACACGTATGAGTACGAGGATAATAACAATTATTGCTTCTAAAATACTCAAAATTCAATATTTAAATTTATCTTTTTGACCGTCATTCTTTTAAGTGCCTATTTTTTAAACATTTTAACCTAAACTGTCTTAAGTTTAACTACTAAATCTCACATCTTGTGGATATAATCACATACACTTTTCACAAGAGTAAGCTTCGTTGTTGTAAACTCATAATTAAAGGGTTGGTTAATGACTTTTGAGAAGAGTTGAACTATTTTTTAATAGTTGTTAATAGCTTCTACATATTATCATAATATTCAATTTAGTCACGAACATGAGCACAAACAATACTTTTTTATGAACAAGATACTTAAACGATTGTATTACGAACGATACTTTGATTTATTCGTGTTTACGTTATTAGATTTGTATTCATCAAATTTATAATATTTTGATGAAAGATATTGCTTTGATATTGAAACAAATTTAAAATAAGATCAAAAGTACAAGGATTAAAGTGAAATTTTATAAAAATATTATAATAAAATGACATGTTGAGTTTACAAAAGGAGCTCAAAATTCATAAAATGCTGATTTATGAAAATCTTTATTTTAGTGTTTTATATTTCTTTATATTTTTTTTTACTAAAATGCGAAAGTGAACATAAAATAAAGTCGTCGATTATTTTGTTAAAGTTATCTTAATCTATCGGTGAATTTATCAAAGTCACCTCCTCATATATTGACAATATTATCAGAACACCATCCCTAATTATTTTTTTTTCCAATATCTATTTTTCTTAATTTTATCTGACTTAAATATATTCATAATGTTTGAAAAATTATAAAAATATGATAAATCTAAAACACTCCTAAAAAATAACATTCTATGATACACTGAGATGATATTTTTATCTTTATAAATGATTATAGTCTATTTTTATATACCCTTAGTTATTACTTGTATATATAAGATATAAGATCAATCAAGTGGACCTGAATTGTTGTTATTATTTGAGAATCCGAATTTAAGCACCATAAATACCAAAAGTGTGAACGTTCAACGTCAATTGTTATTATTTTAGTACCTGACATGACTAATTAGAGTATTACTCTATAAACACACGCACGAATCGTATAATAATTATATTGTCCAAAGTAGTTGGACTACGATATTTTTAATTTTCATGATAAAATAATACAATAAAATTCAATCTATTAACAAATATTGCATACATATTTTAAAATAATACAAAAAATATTAAAGTGACGTGATCGGTTCATATTTTACTGTTCAATGGGAAAGATGATAGGGTTTTTTTGTATAGAGGAATTGGGTATTTTGGCTAAATAAAACTTCAAACAACTTAGGTTTATAGCCCAATTGTTTATAGCTCAATATGTTGATAAACTGAGAGCACAGTATAAAATAATATATGTTCAAAGATAAACTATCTATCTTTTGGCATTGATCGTTCACTCTCCTAACATCTATGGTGCTCGAATCTGGGTCCTTAAAGAATAATAAAAATTTCTCTACCACTGAGGTCTCTTGATCCGTGCTATTTTGTTTATTATTAACATCTATGATTGTTCATATGTAATCATGGACCACTAAGATAAATGTTATGCGTTAAATTAAAGTCATGTGAATCATTTAATATATTTAAAAGATCGATCGCAATATTTGATATCTTCAAACATTTCATCACTGCTATTCAGCTCTTACGCTATTTATCATTGTAGATTTGGTTGATTTGCATTGTCAACTATTTTTCATGAAAGAACAATGGAAGATAGAGTCTCCAACGTTTATGTTCGTGTTCGTTTATATTCGTGTTCGTTTATGTTCGTTTATTTATTAAATGAACGAACATGAACAAGCTATATTCCTTAATGAACGAACATGAACAAAAAAAATTTGTTCGTTTATGTTCGTTTATTTATTAAATGAACGAACATGAACATATCTCCGTTCGTGTGCGTTCGATTCATTTACGTCTACTTTAAAATTATTTGTAAATCCGTCATTGTATTCAAATTGAAATACTGTTATTAAACGGGAGTTTATACTCTGGAATGAATATTCTAAAAAAAATTAAACCAATCAAATTAAAAGACTAAAGATGACTCGGAAAATAGAAAACGAAAATTCTAACTCATCGGCCGACGGCAAAACTATACCGGAATCAAGTCTGGGCACGGGGAGAAATTAAATTTGACCAATTGCTACTAATAAGATTTATGATACGGCAAACGCAGCCCAATTTTGAACAACGATTTTCCTCTCGCCACGTCACCCTATTTTTAAAAGAGCCCACAAAAAAATAACTGAAGAGGATAAAAATATTAAAATTACAAAAATGCCCTCCATTTTCAGACATTAACTAATCATATCCCCCGTCTAAGCGAGTCACTCACGGACAAAAAACCATCAAAAAGAAAAAGCGACGCCAGCGCAGAAACCATCAGTTAAACTTTAAAAGTAAACTATGCATTTAGTACTTCATCTATTAGTTATAGTCTGTTTTAGTTTTTAAAGAGTTTAGTTTTTATTTTATTTTAGTATTCTATCGTTAAAAATTTATGTGTTTGGTACCTAAATTATCAATTGTAGTTCGTTTTAATACATAAATTTTCAAAAAATTTAAAACTTAACATCAATTTTTGATGGAATACTAAATGAAACGAAGACTAAAATTTTTAAAGACGGTACTAAAATGAAATAAAAATTAAACTCTATGAATGATTTTGATAAATAAAAGTTTAGATACTAAAAAAATTAAAACTAATAATTTAGATACTAAATACGGAATTTACCCAAACCTAAAACCCCTAAAAATCAAAATAAGAGCACAATTCATGCAAAATACGATAATTTCAACTAAGGCATATACAAAAGAGAAAATACAAAATCAAAACCCAGACCTTTTTGTTTTTTGTTCCCTCCTTCACATTAGGGACTTCAACGATCTTGCTTTAATGGGCTTTCTCATTCGTTTGTTGCCACTGTCCCCATTCTCGTCATCCTTCTCGTCGTCATCGACATAATCAAATTCTTTATTATCATCGATTTGTGAGGAATACGATTGCGCCGAATTGTTTTGGGAAGTGATGACGTTTCCGTTGTTTTCGACCTCTTTACGCTCAATTTGATTCTTGCTGATTCCCTCCTTTACTTTATCTTCGCCGCGTCTCTTTTTCCCCCACGACGGTCCAAACCCAGAATAATAGTAAAATTCATACGGCTTCGACGCTGATGACGAGCATTTCCTGGATGCTCGTGCTCGTACTTGACGGCTCACGGTCGGTTGATTGTTGTAATTCTCGACTTTCTTGCTGACATTAATATTATCCCCACTATCGCTGCTGTTGTAGCAAGATTTCAATAGACATGGCTCTTGGTTCGATTCATTATCCTCTTCTTCTTCTTCGCATCGGCTCTCGAACACAAATTGCTTGGCTGATTTAGTCTCGTTGTTATCGTTATTATCATCTATAACCATGCCTTCCACTTTCATCATTGCTTCCTCTTCACTCCCCACCATTGTAGCTACGCTGCGTTTTCAGTAATAACGCAACACTTTTCAAGTAACATAAACTGGGTTTTCACTTTCAATAACTCGCCAAGCCCATTCAAGGGCATCGACAAAATTTATTTGGATAATTATTCAACTATTTTTTTAAACAGACACCAAACCCTATTGCGATACCACGATGCAAATTGATAAAAAGGGGTCGAATTGAAGAACATGAAATAAATTACCTCTCAACAGCACCAATAGAATCGTCAATACTCCCATTTCCATTGAAGCTATCTTCACATTCGAACTGGGTTATTTCAAAAAAGGAAACCAGTAAATTACGTTAGAAAACAAATAAAACCGAATCACGAAATAATACGCGGAGACGATGAAGACCCTTTAGCCTAAATCGAGTATTTGGAAGAGAAAACACACACGATAATGAGGGATTTAGGGTTTTATTAAAACCCTAAATGAAGAAGCCTTAAAAGGAAGCATAGATGTAGACGAACGGAGGCAATGGTGAAGGAGGAGAAAGCAGATCTGCCATAGGAAACAAACGAGGAGAATAACGGCTAACGGGAGCAAGGAGTTTTACCTGGGGATGAAGATAAGAAGGGTACGGTTCTGGAGAGGAAGGAATCGCATCCCATGTCGACTGGTTCAGCCGGCAAACGTGAACACCGTCGGTCCTGGAACCCTGCGTGTATATCAGTGACGATAGCTTCTTGTTCTTTCGAATTCTCATGATCTTATTAGGGTATAGGATTTAAATACTGAGGAGTAAATAGAAAAGATAAATAAAATCAGCAAATGGTGGAGTAAGAGACAAGGAGAGAAAATGAATATAAAACGAAACTGAAGCCTAGAAAAGGAAAGAAAAACAAAATTATCGAAAAGGGAAGTGTTTATCTATCTCTTCTCAGCCGGTCGATTCTTCCTATGACGGCCATATCGTGGGTTTTATTGTATTTTGCAGATCTAAAAGCAGCCACTCTATAACAAGTTTTTGGGTAAATTATTTATTTAGTCACTCAAGTCGTAAAATTATTATTATTTTAAAATTATATATAATTTTATTTGTGATCATTCGTCATTAAAAAAATAATATTGATAATGATGTAGTATTTTTAAAACTATTTTTCAACACTATCATGATACTAATTTACATAAATATTACTGCTAATCTTTTAATGTGAGAAATTAAAATGTAATGTTATTTATGATTTAAATAATAATAATAATAATTAAATAATTACAATAAAATTAATTAATAGATAGGTGACCAAATAAAACGATCAATTTTTATTTGTTTTAATATTTAAATTTTCATTATTTTTTTCAAAACTATCAATAACGTTTAGTTTTTGTTTTATTTTAACATCTCGTATTTGGAAACTTAACACGTGCAGTATCTAAACTATCAAATTTTAAGTACTAAAAATTATAATTTGACAATAAACGCTCAATTATCATGTAATCATTAGTGTTCGAATCCGTAACCTCTAAAAACAACAATGATTTCTTGAGCCACTAAAGTAAATTGATTCGTGAAAAATATTTACCATATATTTTCAAGAAAACGGGTAATTTTTTTAATAAGACATTCAAATCAATAATCACACACAGACGTCCCTTCGTTAAGTTCCTTCCTCCACTAATATCTATGATTCATAAGATAGAGTTTACATTCTTTACTAATATGAAAAGACTTTATCGAAAGGTAATAATCGTTTACTAATTATATATATATATATATAAGATAACCTTGAAATAAAGAGTTCTGTTTATATAAATCTTTTATTTCATTTTTAATTTGTTAAATAATTGTTTATGGTGTAATTTTATTAAATATTTCACTTCATATTATTTTAATACTTAACTAGTGTTATGTACATTTAAATAGTACTTTAATATTTAATTTACTTTTATTAATATTGTATTTGTGACGTTTCTATCGTTGCACGACTGTTGGTTAAGAGTGAATGAGTTAAGAATTAATACTATTAATTTTATTATTTGATTTATAATGTATATCTTATCTTACAAAAATATATTTTAGTAGGTTAAATTTATGATCTAATTTTTTTTATCTTTATTTTACTATTTTTAGATTTTTTTTATAATTTATTTAATAAACCATCAGAAGCAATAAAAAAATAGAAGATTTTGAACATATTAAACTTTTAGCATTCGATTATTCATAAAACATATTTTAAAGAGTAATGATAAAATATAATTATTTATTCTCTAATTTATTTAATATACTAATTATATTAATAATATAATAAATATGAAGATGTTATAAGTTTTACATATTTTTATGAATTAATTTTCATGTAGATATTTTTACTTTAATATTAATTATTTTTAAAAAAAAAATCAAAAAGCAGTATAATAAATTTTACTTACAAATGATCTAATATTTCATCAACTAAAAATCTAATATTACATTTGTATCAAATATTTTATTTAAATGTAAGAAAGTCTCGAACTTAGCTTAATGGTTGGGTATTGAAATCCTCTCCTTAAAGACCTATGTTTGACCTACCACAATTTCATTTAATATTTTTCCTAAATTTTCCACCAATGTGTCATTACCTTATTGGAGTATTAATTTTCTAATAAAATATCGATTTTAATGACTAAAATAAATGTTTATTAAAGGTTAAGTGGTCACTGCTGTAGTTTACCCAGAAGTTAAATAACGAAAGTAATGGTCTAACAATAAAGTGAGATGACATGAGAAGGAAAGTGACTCAAACGCGCGTGAGAGGTGGGTGGCAAATACAAATAAGCTACATAACGAATAAATAATATATAATTTTCTGTATATTCTTACTTTTTTTTAACGTTTTATTGAAATATTTGTTTTTTTTTCGTTTGAATAAATTTAGGCGCATTTTATAAATAATGTTATTGAATTTAAATTACGGCGAAAGAATTATCATCCTATGTAAACAATTGTTTTTTTCAGTTTGTTCTTGTAATAGTTAATGTGTTATTTTTTCTGTCCCACTTAAATTATATTTTATTGATTTTTTTATTGATTTTTTAAATTTTGACTTATTGTTATTTAAAATTTATTATTGATAAAAATATGAAAATATATTAGAAATCTTTAATCAAGTAATTTTAAAATATGTATTTAATAAAATTTGTTTTTTAAAACATTTAGTTTTCAAAAATTATATTTTGAAATTATATTATTATTACAAACACAACTAATCAAACATATCGTATAATTAAGGTATCACATAAGATAAAAATGTGTTTAATTAACTATATTTTCTACAAAACAATGACGACTAAGCACATCGTTATCATATGTGAGTGACATATATAATATTTTTATAAATATTTTTTGGTGTCATTTATTTATTAATTATAAAAATTATTGCTTTTTTAACTAGGCATTGTGCTAGCAAGCAAATTTTTCCCTTCAAAATTAGTCTAATCTATGTTTGGTTATGGCCTCTTAAATTTGCTTTTTCCATGGTTCAAATACTTTCACCTTTCTTGATCAAATACCAAACAGTTCCTCCGAATGGGGTGGCGCGTTTTGACAGATTCCTCTTGTTCGAGCGTGGTCTTTCTTTCATCTCCTTTTGCTTAAATTGACTCGCACTGTGGTTGTAGTCAATAAGTTGGCATTAAAAAAACAATTTCCATTGAAATCTAAATTAGGGACTTTAGTGAACAGCTTCCAAACAGCTCCTTTGTACTTTTAATTCCTTTATTTTTAAGTAATCTCCTGGTTGCTATTATTATTTACGGGTTCACTGTAAGAATCGCCACAAAAAGAAAATGGCAGAAAATTCGATTCTTTGCTCCGTTTCTAGCTTGATCATAAGTCTTTTCACTCTCTTTTCTTGTTTATTTGGTCACTGTAATTCAATTGAGCAACTTGGTGACTATAACACCTTCACTATATCTAGCTTCAAATACCCAGAAACCCAGATCAGACCTTTTGATATGCGTTATATGCGAGGTACGTAAGACTAATTCTCGCGGTCTGTTTTTAATTAGCCATTTCGGGTCAATTACTTTGTTTTGTTTTTTTTCCTTAAAGATTTTGTTATAGACTGCTCTGACTAGTGGGTAGTTGTCAAAAGTTTTAACTTCAGCTTAAGCGATTGGATAGCTATTTCTGCTTATTGTTGTTAATTTCTATTTTAACATTCTTTGATTTTTTTAATCTTAATTGTCTATTGTAATGATGTAAGCAAAATATTAGAATTCTCAGTCAAATTTGATTGTTGGTTTAAGTTTTCTTTCTTTTAACTGAAGTGTTACGTCATATTTAATTGTAATTCTGCTGCAGTAGGACTAAGTTAAATTAGCTATAGAGACAATGATTTAGAACTATCAAGTTTGATGGTGTTCCTTTCTGCCATGATGGTTATTAGATTGGTTTCCTTTGATGGAAGGCTAGGAAATATTATTCCTTGCAACTTGTATGCAAGAGAGAAAAAAAAGTTAAATGTTTTTTGTTTTTTCAGTCAAATCTGTTGGGAATTAGAAAATGGGATTGATTCAAGACTATGTTGATGAATCAGATAGTATTACTTTTTGAGTTACTTTACTGTGTAACGTCTCATTGGATTTACAATTTGCCTTGTCACAGTTGATTTACCCCCATGGTTCTCCTCTATGTCAATAGCATTGAAGTCAAGTGTCAACCTCGTAAGTATGCTTGTCCAATATGATTAGGTTTTTAGTTTAATTAGTAATGTTGAATTTCTTCTGTTTGTTCATACTACGTTTCTACTCTTTTATTGATGCAAATGGTTAAAAAAATATCAACTCCTGCTTATTTCTTTTGCTTATGCTTCGAACTGCTTGCAGGATATTAGAAGTGTTGAAAAAGTTCCTAAAAGCGTGCTGCCGATGATATGTTTCAGAGAAGGCAGCCTCCCATTGCCAGATGTCTCAAACACTTCATTAAAAGGTATCTTGCAAACAAACATAAAATATTATTTTCTTCTATAACTACTAACTTCATCAACCTGAATGACTAGATGTTTAAAGAGATTTTCTTATCTTGTAGAACTAGCTTCACTATCTAACAGCTCTTTTGAAGGAGCACAAATACTTCAAAATTCAGAGCAGTGTTATCCTGTACCTAGAAGTATGACCATGAAGTTGACGACTGAGCAGGTTTGCTATCATTATCAAATATATTTTATGCCGCAGAGATGCCATCCTTACATTCTTAGATACATTGGATATTTGTGTAATTTGTTTAACCGAATCCTTATGCAAATATTGCACTACATCATCCATTTGTCATATTTCTACACACAATCAGGGGTGTGAGATGTTTGGGGTAAAAGTGTTCAGTTTGGCACATGGATTATTCCAAGACTTCCTCATTTATTCTTTTATATGATTTTAAGAAACTCAGCCGTTGGCGTTATAACTTTAAAATATGTGTTTCAGATATCTGCCACTGTTCTGTATTTTGGTCTTTTCAATGGTGTTGGGCCTACAAGAACACAGTCGAAGATGGTAAGAATACTAGCTCCACTATTTTGCACCTTACGACTTGCTTCATTGTCTGTAGTGCTTCTATGTCATTCTTGTCTGTATCATGTGGTTAAGCATCTTATTGGCTGATCATATATACCTGTGTTGTTTAATTCACTTCAGAGGAAAATAAATGTGTTTTCTTTACTTGTGGAAGATGCTTATAAAATCCTAAAGAACCACATATAGAACTTTGTTGATAGATGGATATTCTAATGGTAATATATGCATGACAGAAACTTGTTAGATGGTTATAAGGAAATATCCAGACTTGTTTGTGATGCCATATTACATGTCTTCTCTTCCAAAAGAATCTTTGCTTGTATTTAAGTTTGATGGAATAGAAATCTTGTGCTGAACCCTCAAATTCTTGTTTGGCGATGTTAGCTTTTGCTCCTATTTATTTCATTCTGGTTATATTTTCTTGTTCTTTCATGCCAGTTTATCCTCTTCGAGAAGAGGCTTTTGTAAATTTGTTGCATACATTCCACTAGAAACTGACTTAACAGCTACTGCTCTGGCTTGTAGATTGTACGAGGTCCTTCTTACTCCTTTGCGGCCAATATCACCGTGGAAGGATGTGCAACCTCAACAATGCTGGGGCAATATTGCAACCAAACTGTTGAGCAGCTTTCATGTGGCCTATCTCGCAATAATTCTGGAAATGGTTCTGCATCTGGGTTCTTCAATCAAAGCATGGTTTCTTGCAGGAACAATTTTGAGACCTCCTGCCTTCGAGATGAAGAAATAATGATATACACCTTAGAGATTCTGCGAATAGCTGAATTCTTAACCATTTCAGCTGAAAATGTAAGGTTAAGACCTTTAAGTAGCACTGGGAATGTTAGCGGAATTGACTTGATATGCTATGCTCGCTATGGTGCAATGCCTTCAGCTACTGTACATGATTATTCTGGTAACTTAAATAAATCTCCGTTGGTCGTTAACTCACCAAAGGTTGGTCAGTGGTATATTTCTATTCTAGCCCTTAATCTCTCGAAGGTAATTGGTGGGTCTCTAAGTAATGTCTCAAAAGTGTGCTATTCCCTTGAACTACAAGAGCTTGAATGTCCAATGGGGAAGGCTGGACCAAACTGTTTATTTGAAAGATACATGCTTCAGGTGAGCATTTTCAAGAAATGTGTTATGTGTGCTTGCTATTCACTTGCTTCTTTATAAGTTTTGTTGATTCACTTTATTTTTTCATTTGTTTTAGCTTTATACTCTGATGCTTTTCTGTGAAATTCTGTAAATTGAATAATATCATTAAAATCTTTGATGATAAAGTAGATATCAGGTTTGAAGGAAAAAGAAAGAGAGAGAAACGATTTACTTGCTTGTTACATACACAAAACTAAAGATAAGAAGATGACATTGTGAATTTCAATCGTGGGTGATTGGACATCATATCTTGACAATCTGATATCATGGACTGAAAGGGTGAAACTTCACCAACAAATTTATGGCCTTAAATATTGAGGATTGTTAGAAGTACTCATTTTAAGCAAAGAGGGGCCAAATTTTGGTTGTGTAATTTTGCCATCTAAGTGTTTACTTAGGCATTGAGCAATGGGATGCATCCAGTGATTCCTGATTTCCATTTTAGTTTTATTATTATTATTAATTAGATTTATGAACAGTTTTATTCCTCGACTATCTTTTCTTTCCGTCAATGCTCAAAGAAACTCATTTGCAGGAGTAAGTTATTGACAATGGTTGTTTGCAGACGGTTCTCAGGAAAGAATCCACCCCTTTCGAATCGTATTTTTTGCCATATGGTGAGAAGGTGATGTCGGATGCTGCCAATTTTCTTCTTGAGCCCCTTTTAAGCAACTACTCATTTGGAGGAGTAGATACCTGGACTTATTTTATTCTGGATATTCCTCGTGGTGCGGCGGGTGGAAATCTCCATATTCGCCTGATGTCAGATAGAAAGATAAATTATGAAGTATATGTTAGAAACGGTGGATTGCCGTCACTTGTTGACTGGGACTTTTATTATGTAAACAAGTCAAGCAGCAGTCATGGCTCCATGTTTTTTGTATTGTACAGTTCAAGTGAGGAAAAGGTCGATTTTTACATCTTGTACATTAAGGAAGGAATCTGGAATATTGCATTAAGACATTTAAACAACACTAGTGGCACTTCCAACGGGCAGACTACTATGTCTATTTCGCTTGAAAGATGCCCGAAAAGGTGCTCCTATCATGGTGATTGCAGATCTGCTCTTGATGCAAGTGGATTAACATCATATAGGTATTAGCCATCTCTGTATTTTTAGACTTTTTATTATTAAAAATATTTTATTTATTAGATTTAATTGCATCTGATTCCTTGTTTAAGGACACAATGAATGTCTGAAGTGCATTCTTCATTTCCTTGTAACTGTACTATTCTGTTTCTCAGCTTTTGTGCTTGTGATCGGAATCATGGAGGCTTTGATTGTAGCATTGAGATTGTATCACGTCAAGGTAAATTCTTTTTGGGATTGAATGCAAAAATATGACTGACATCCCTCTCATTACCTTTCAATTCATCAACATTATTGTTTATGGTTCCAAAGTAGCTATTTTTAATCCTTCTTTCCGGGAAATGATAGATTCAGAAAAATATTTAGATCATATGTCTACTTAACTCAAGTTTATTTATTTTTATTTATTTTATTGTTTTTCTGTGGGGGTTGTGGAGGTGAAAGATTGGCAAAGCTTGTAATGATTGGCTCAGTCTGGTCAATTCCAACTAAAATTTATGATCAGACACTATAGCTTTCGAGCCCTTAGTCAAGTGCATCAAAAAGCTGCATATGCTTTTTGATGGGTCTTGTATTAGCTTAGGAAAAGGTTTATTAGTACTTTTTTTTGCATTTGAAATGAATCCCAGGGGTTGGTATTAGGTAATGCTATTAAATAAAATTTAGCCAATCATGAACTTGGAAACTGATGCAGGACATCTTTGGCAATCAATTGCTCTAATAGCGTCAAATGGTGCAGCTGTGCTTCCTGCTTTTTGGGCTCTCAGGCAGAAGGTAAAGATCCATATATGAACCTGCATTTGCATTTGATTTAGAGTTCTGAAAAATATCGATCAACATTTTTTAATGAATCATTAGAACAGTTCAAAGGCACACATAACGATTAATTGGAAGGGTATTAATATGCCGGAAAAGTTCTGACATGGTTACAGTATTTTGGAGATAATTGATATCAACCAACTCTTGAGTAAAGGAACATTAAGCATTGGAATTGAACTGATTCTAATCGCCCAACATGAACTTGCTAATTCATTCTTTGATAGTCGTTATTTAGAAAAAAAAACTTAGTTGCTTTTATGCAGGCTTTTGCAGAATGGGTGATCTACACAGCTAGTGGGATTACTAGTGGATTATATCATGCATGTGATGTGGGCACCTGGTGTGCATTATCCTTTGGTGTCTTACAGGTATATGTTGGTATTTCATCCCCCCCTAAGATGGATGATATTATCATGACAAACGTTGAAAAAGCATATGATAAGTATGCTATCAAAAACACAAATCCAACTTATATATAAACCTGTGGGCATATTGCATATCGTTGCTACTAAATTATCTATCATATTTTCAATTAATTGTTTTGAGCTAATACTGAATTGCAAATTGTGAAATGTTTCAGTTTTTTGACTTTTGGCTCTCATTCTTGGCTGTGGTGAGCACCTTTGTTTACCTTACCACAATTGGTGAAGTTTATAAAAGGGCAATCCACACGGTGGTGACTATCCTTACTGCCCTGATGGCCATAACCAAGGCAACAAGGTATATGGATCTCATTGCATTTGTATTATCTTAAATAACGACCCTGTTCTAACAGATAAGGCAGGTGTTTGACCAAGCTAAGTTGTGCAGGTCATCAAATATTATTCTAGTCATGGCAATTGGGGCACTAGCTCTTCTTGTTGGGTGGTTGATAGAGTTCTCTACCAAGTATAGGTCGCTTTCATTTTCAATGGATTTGTGTTTAAATACACTCGAGAGGTGAGATTCTCTTCTTTACCATCGTGCAGTTCATGCATATTGTTTTTTTCGGTTCCTGATATAAATATAACACATACTTGAGATTTCATGCACTAGCACACTGTCGGCCTTTAGTTATTAGTAATTTATACTGAGAGGGTTGAAACTTATGGTTCTTTACAATTTTGAACTTTTTTGCTTACTACGCTTTGAACATTGGTGTTGCTTTGATTTATTATCTGACGTTTCAAGTCTAAGATTTTCTCCTGAAACTGGAAACCATGCTTGTCGTTAGAGAAGTTTATTCCCAAAAGAAACATCACCGTATAATCAGAAATGTTATAGTCGAAGACAGTGCACTAGTGTTTACTGGATGAACTATTGAACTTTCTCTTTCAAGAAAGAACACATTAGTGTTTACCGGATGCCCTACTTAACTTTCTATTCTAAGAAACTCGAGTACCCTCTTTTTCTAACCACAGGTGGCGGATCAGAGAATGGATGAATAATCTAGTAAAAACTATAATGAAACGATTTCGATGGGGCTTTTTGCTTGCTGGTTTTATAGCACTGGTCATGGCAGCAACAAGCAGGAATATCGAAAACAGTCAAAACTACTGGATTTGGCACAGGTTTGGATTTTTCCAGCCTTTTTGTTTTATAATATCATCCCAATCTCTATCTATTTATATATATTGTATTTGATTGTAAAACTTTGATGCAGTGTTTGGCATGTCACCATATACACATCCTCTTTCTTCTTCCTCTGTTCAAAAGTAAATACCATAAACAGTGGGAATGAAAGACCGAATGATGGAAACTATCGGTTAACTCACCAAGCTTCTCTCTCAAGAGGTTCATAGGAAGAGGGAAGACTTGTCATAGAGAATTAAAGTTGAAATAACAAGGAAAAAAAGTTACTGTCAAGACATGCAAGGAAAATTTCCATATGCATCAGTGATTTGTAAAACCAAATAAAGACTTAATTTTCAATAGCTTTCCTGTAAAATTTGGCCGTTCATCTCCTTTTTCTGGTGTCTGTTTTCCTTTTGTAAATACACGTATAAACATATATATGATTGTATACCAATAGGTAGGGGAGAGAACTGAGGCAGGATAAAAAGGCGAGCCTGAATCCTTTTAGCCTTTAGGGCTAGCAGAGTAGAAAGTGAGGACATAGATGCAGGTGTTCTTTGCTTCATGTAGCTATTTTTAAGATTTGATATTCAGCAAATTTATATATATTTTTTATATTAGGGTTATGTCAGCCTGTTTGTATAAAAAATGTTGCAGTTTCCCCCATAATGTAATAGCAATAAATATTTGATAGTTTTCAAATTTTTTTCATCTTTTTACTAATATTATCATGCATGCCATTATTTGTCTGACTCATACATTAGAAATCGAACCAAAAAAAAATTAACCGATTTGATGATTGTGCGTGTTGTGTTTATTTTTTTAGTGCGAGGTAATCATGAAAAAGTATTTGTTCATATTTTTTTTAACTATTGACAACGTATATTTACCTTGCAGACATAACCTGCTCGAATCGGTCCATGTTGATATTCATTTTGTTAAAATGAATATTTCTTGTAACCGTATAACGTGAAGAAGTTCAAAGTAGCAAATGTATTAAATTTCATAACCAGAAAAGAGATTGAGGAATAATGAATCCGATCACAAGGGGCATATCAAGGGATAAATTTAAGAGAGGCGGGTGGAAGTAATCGTTCTCCTAAAAATTTTAAATTAATATATATTTTAAATATTTTTTGTATTTTTAATTGACAATTTATTTTCCGGCCCCTAAAATTTTAGAAGTTTACACTTTCTAAAATTTTAAAAATTTACCCCTCAAAATAGAATCATGCATCATTGGGACATCAGACCGGGTGAGAGGAAGGATTTAGTTAACTATTTAATTGTTAACAGAAATGATTTCATTGTAAGGGTTGATAATCCTGACAAATATGATTTAGGAGCTTTTCCCCCCCTGTATATCCTTGAGTTTTGATTCCATTGCGGTGTTTGTCTCAGATGTTGAAGTCAATTGATGTTTTAAGGCACTATTGTTTAACTCCTTGCATGCAGATAAGTTGAGATTCATATGTTTCGGAATGTTAAGGTTGATGAAGAACTTGTTGATGATTGCTCAGCTGATGATGTCTTGTCTTTTATGAATGGAGACAGCGTAACCCACTAGCCTCAATGATTAATAGGAATGTTGCTATTTTTAAGTCCTAAGTTCGAGCAATTATGTTTGGTCACGAGTTTTTAGTTAAATTGATGAGCCATGGCTGGTTGGGTTTCAAAAATCGATAAGGGTATGTTTGAGTTTAGAAATTGAATTATGGGGCCTTCACGTAGGACTCACCCATGCTTAAAATTTAGTAGGAAAAGAAATAGAAATAGCTAACCTAGATATCCTAAAGCGAATACAATGTGAAAGAAACACAATATTTATTACCTCCTACTGGAATATATATTCGACATTCTGAGAAGAAATTAAAACGTTAAGTGAGATATATTTCGCGTGAAACTAACAATTTGGCTGATAGCTTGATCAAGAAGGTAAAGAAAATTGCTAGAAATATTCAGATTTTCAATAACCCTCTATCAGAAATACTATCACTACTTTAAGGCGATAGAATCACATATACCTAATGTATTTAGTTGGATAAGTTCTCTTCTATAAAAAAAGAGTAAAATACCAACAACTATTACTACCATAATTTTTATTCAATAAAAATATTATATTTATGTAAAAATTAACATACTAAATCCTCGTGATATATAAATATTGATACATCACTATTAATATCTCTTCTTCTTGTGCTTTGTGTTGTATTATGATGGTATGGGGTCAAATTATGGGGTCATATAGGGGTGTTCAAATAACCGAACTAATTCGGTTAATCGGCTAATTCGGTTTGGTTACCGAATTAGTTCGGTCGGTTAACGGTTAAGAAAATTTTTAGAATTCGGTTAACGGTTAATTCGGTTCGAATTCGGTTAATTAACCGAATTAACCGAAATTAAATTTTAAATTTTAAATATATTATATATAACATATGGGCTCAACCCAAATCATTTAAAACCCAATTAATAATTTAAGATCCAATAACTTTTAAACTTAAATCAATATTAATTAATTAAAAAATTATATAAATTTTTTATTTTATAATTATATATTATTTAAATTATTTGTAAACTGTTTTTTAATTAAAAAATATTAAATATATTATATATAACATATGGGCTAAGCCCAAACCATTTAAAATCCAATTAATAATTTAAGATCCAATAACTTTTAAACTTAAATCAATATTAATTAATTAAAAAATTTATCTAAAATTTTTATTTTATATTTATATATTATTTAAATTAATTATAAACTTTTTTTGAATTAAAAAATATTTATTTTTTATATAAATTAAAAAAAATTAAAAAAATTCGGTTAATTCGAAATTAACCGAATTAAACGAAATTTATTCGGTTCGGTTAATATGTTCGAAAAAAAATTCAGTTCGGTTAACGGTTAAAGAAAAAAAAGTTTGATTAATTCGATTATGGTTAATTCGGTTCGATCGACCACCGTTTTAACCGAATGAATACCCCTAGGTCATATAATACAATCTTATGGCGTTAACATACAAATTGTATACCCTATCTACATGGTGGTATCCCTCTTCCATGCTCGGAAGGGGTTCACACGTGTCATTTCCGCGCGTGTGATCCAACTATTATAAACTATGCATGTGTGAACGCCGACAAATGACTGGTGTCCATATGGGCAGAGTAGATCTACATGACGAGTTTCTTAAAAATTTAAAATTATTATATATTTTATTTTTTATATTTTTATTAAAAATGTATTTTCGATTCTCTAAATTTATATAAATTTAAATTTATTTCTAAAATTTTATAAATTAAAATTTATCCCCATTTCATACCTTGAGCTCAGATCCATCTTTATCAACACGTGTCTGACTTGGAATGGTTGGGAATGGGATTCCACCAATAGTAGTAATAATTTATTGTCATGTCTTATCTGTACGGTCTCTACGGAATCTTTTAACCAACCTAGGCGGTAGCCGGTAACCTTTGAAGTTCAATTAGATATTGTCCCACGCGTTTGCCCCTTTTCAACTACTCTCACCGCTAACATGGAAAAGGAACCATTCCCTTGTTTGTGCCCTCCAATTTCACTTTCCTTTTTCCTTTTTTTTAAATTTTTTTACGAATGGAACAAAATATGAAATTCTCTTAATGTAATTAGAGATTTAAATTTGTAACGTTTATAAATAGAGTAAATTAAGTTAAGAGTATCATCTCATATTAAACATCTATAATATTTAATATAAATTAATCGATTAACATATAAAACACCAATGATTATAACTATAAAAATTATATTAATTTAACATAGATAACGCACATAATGTATAATTTTCTGATTATATTCTAATCTCTATTATAATCTTCGAGGTAATTAATCATATATTAATAAAAAGGTTAACTATATGATTGATCATCACGAGTTAACAAATTAAGTGACGTGATAATTAAATATTTTAGTATAATTATATATTTGATCTATATTATTTACATATTATCTCAATTTAGTTGCACTTTTACTAAATTAAAATAAAATTATTCCTCCAACTGAATGATAACGTATGTCTTATTGAAGGAAAACAAAGTAAATTAAGGTTAAAGGGATTCAATCACTTGGGAAACCAATCATATACCAACCATTGATCCAAATCAATACTTGATATAAAATAAACAAAATGATGTGTATATTTTGTATCTTAGTATATATACTTAACTTAAATTCATAATATTATATATATATTAACTTTAACAAATATTTTTTATATTAAATTATTAAATATATTTTATTATTAAATTAATTTTGATTTTTTTTTTAATTTTAAAATATTAAAAATATTTTATAATTAAGATAAGATTAAAAATATTTAATAATTTAACTAACAATTAGTAAATTAACATAAAATATATACTTTGAAAAGTTTTAATAATAATAAAATATATTTTTAAAAGATTAGATAAAAATAATATATATATATTTAAATAAAAAATATTTTTAAATTAAGTTAATGTAAAAATATTTTTTAAAATTAATATATATAAAATATTATGAATTTAAGTTAATTATTTACACAGTAAATTGTGTTTTGTATATTAAACATTGGTTTTGGTTCAATGGATAGATTACATATTTAGTTTCTATGTTCAAATCCATGTGTCATATTTCAGTTAAAGAATAAAATTTATTTTAATTTATTAAAAATATAAGTAAATTAGAAGAATATATACATAACACTAAATAAAATAGTTAATTATCACGTTATCTAATCAATTAACGTCGACGATAACATCTTAATTTGTACAATAATTTTGCTCTACATTGTGTACCAAAAATGGTAGCGCGTGTAATGCACGATTGGACAAGAGTGTGAGCAACACATGAAAATAGTACAAAGGAATTCCCACTAGGTGTTAATTTCATGTCCGGACCACAGGATAGGACGAAAACCCACCCAAAGTTTAAAAGCAAATAAATAAAGGTGATATTTTCCCCTCCCTCCCTTCCTGCTTCCGTCTTGTGTACCTTGTATCTGTTTTTCTTTTCTTCTTCTTTAATTCTCTGAATTAGTAGTAAAGGAACAGAAAAACCCCAAGAACATTTCTATATCTGTTTTCTTTATGGTGTTTCTTTCCAAAAATGGAAATAACTCTTGGGTTATTGATAGTAATTTTTACAGTAGTTATGAGTGCTGGGTTGAGTTCAGCTGGGGACATAATTCATCAGGACAACGTTGCTCCAAAAAGACCTGGCTGTGCTAATAACTTTGTTCTGGTATTCCTTCACCATCTTAACTTTCCTTTTTTTTTTACTTGTTTTTCTTCTTTCTTGTCTGATTGGCTGGTGAGAAAATGGAGTGGCGATGAAGAATCTAGTTTTTTCCTCTTGATTTTAGTTTATGTTTTATCAAATTTTATAACTAGTTATTTTTTTTGGATTTATTTACTTCAAATTATGACTATGTCTTTTAGTTTTAAATCCGACAAGTAGAGGGACTAAATTTCAAAAGTCCGAGTATAAGGAGTGGAGACAAAATTAAATCTTTTAATTTTTCTTATTTGGTTATTGAGGCTGGGAGGAAATAATTTTACTTCATTGTTTTTCATGCATTGAAAGGAAATCTTGTTTAAACTAAGCTAAGTAGTGATTTTGACATAATTGAGTAGGCGTGTTAGTTTGAATTTGGTGTGAATGTTAGATACGGGTACCTTTAATTTTAAAAGTCTTTTCATGTATTTGGAGGGTCATTATGGAAGGTCCTTGAAGGGTCGTATATCCCCAAATACAATGGATATGGGAGTTAATCACATATAATTAAAGAAAAAAAAACAAGAGACAAAATAAAGAGTCTAAAGTATATACTCCATAATTCATTTTCTTCTTCACTTCACTCTAAAGTTAGAAAGGCGGCTTTTGTTTATTCATATCTCTTTTCACGGTTTAATCATATTCTTTGGTATATTGTTTTCAAAATTATGAATATGGACTTAGCATATTAGATTTGATACAATATGTTTTATAGGTAAAAGTCCCAATCTGGATTGATGGTATAGAAAACAATGAGTATGTTGGTGTTGGTGCTCGTTTTGGACCTACTTTGGAATCGAAGGAGAAACATGCAAATCATATTAGGCTTGCTCTTGCAGACCCTCCTGACTGTTGCAGCAAACCTAGGAATCAGGTTTTCGAAATTTGATCTTTTTACAATGTCCATCCAGTTTGGCTACTTGATTTATTCTTTCTGACATGTGCATGTGATTTCATCTGATCGATTTTCACTTGTTCTTTTACTCCATAATGTTGAATTATCTTGTCTGTTGGTAGCTTACAGGGGAGGTCATTCTGGTGCATCGAGGTAACTGTAGTTTCACAGTGAAGACAAATGTTGCTGAAGAAGCTGGTGCTTCTGCTATCCTCATAATAAACAACCAAACAGGTATCTCATGTCCTTTTACCACTTATGCGACTTTATGAGTTTGACCATCTTGATGGCATCGTGGAGTTAAAATTACCGCACATCCAATACATGTAGGCATTGCCTTGATGGATAGATCTTCATTTTATAGTAGATATTTTGTTGCTGAACCAGAGAAAAAGAAGATATTCTGTGCAGAATACATGATAAAATTATTGCTTCAAGTTGGAAGTTTGAAGAAATTTTGTGGACATATTTTTGTCTATGGTATCTTTACATTTTGCAACTATAGCCACATCATGAAACATGTCAAATGTCAATTCTACTGCAACTGTGATCGGAAATTACTCATATGATTGCCCTTTTTTGGTGATATGTTTGTAAATATCAATCATTTTATCCATCCTATGTTCCATGTAGCTGTTTTGATATCATTTTTGATATCGGAACATTATGGCTGTGGAAGTTTTGGATCTTTCAGTTGATTTTTTTTCTGTTTACTGATTTGGAGTTGGGGGTTTCGGATGGTCTCTGTCGACAGTCGAGCAAGAAGAGGCAGAAAGGCGGAAGCTGCTTTTTGTACTCTTTCGTGTGGAAGCTCAGGGCTTTTGTTTTTGAATTTGGCTTCTTTGGATTGAGCCAGCTGTGATATTCGGCCTCTGTTTTAGTTGTTTTGTTTTTGTGTTGGTTTCCAGGCTATGTTTAGGTGTTAAGACTGGTCAGTCCTTTTATTGACGGTTGTTGTAGCTAAGATGGTTTTCGCTGTGTTACTGTTGTTGTGTAGGGTTGTTTTCGGTGGTTTCTGGTTGTTTGTTTATGTAGGGGGTGGCGATCTGGTTGTATCTTTTGGTTAATGAAATCTTAAGGCACTCTTTTCCTCCTTCCGCTACAAGCTCCTTTAATCAAGAAGGAGGTTTTTAACGAGACTTTCAATTCCTATAAAAAAAAGATGGGAAATGTTATATTAAAATTGATAGAATTTATTATAGTTACCAATTACAATTATAAGCAGTTATGAGCATCCCAAAACCTATTTGCTTTCTAAATACTGAACCAGTTAATCTTGTTCTACAGAACTCTTCAAGATGGTTTGTGAATCAGATGCTGATGTAAATATAAAAATACCAGCTGTCATGCTTCCTCAGGATGCTGGTTCCAATTTGGAAAAATATATAAATAATAGCACAAAGGGTATGCCTTTCTTTCTTCCCCATTACCGTCCCCTTGATTCTTCGGTAAAAATGATACTCTCTTCTACTCTTTTTCCTTACTTGGTAATACCTCATATGGAATTACGTCGGGATTGAATTATAAATTGTCTGCACTTTTCATCTTTATGTAGTTTCTGTTGCGCTTTACTCCCCAAAGCGTCCAGCAGTTGATATTGCTGAAGTCTTTTTGTGGCTAATGGCGGTTGGTACCATTTTGCTTGCTTCTTATTGGTCTGCATGGACTGCAAGAGAAATTGCTATTGAGCAAGATAAGCTACTAAAGGTTTGTTTTAAAAGCAATTTTTCATGCACTCTTTGTTAAATTCAATACTATTCGTTCTTTCGCTCGATGATGTGCCGAGTGATTTTGTGCAGGATGCATCGGAAGAATTTCTACAAGTGGGAAGTGTTGGTTCAAGTGGTTTTGTTGACATAAATACAATGTCAGCAATTCTCTTCGTTGTGTTTGCTTCATGTTTCTTGGTCATGCTTTATAAGCTTATGTCATTCTGGTTTGTTGAGGTCCTGGTGGTTCTGTTTTGCATCGGTGGAGTAGAGGTGTGCTTTTCCCTATACATTTGTATGCTTAGTTCAGTGTTGCTTATTTCCGCTTTGTCTTTTTGGTAGTTGAAAAGTTAGCAAAATCTTCTCAATATCGTATCCAAAAAATATGTTACCAACTAAAAAGTTTCATGTTGGTCAACGTAATTCGTTAATGTTAAAGACGGAACCTTTACTGTCTGTGCAATTCTTTTTGTTCTTCCAGGGTCTGCAAATCTGCTTGGTGACTTTGTTATCAAGGTATGCATTCCCCCACCCCTCCCAGGACTCTTTTTTCCATGTTTACCGATGTCTCTTTAAGAAATACATGGAAAAAGGAAGTCAGCAGCTCAATCTTTGATACTGACAGCTGAATATATATAGTTTCAGGTGTTTTCAAGGCTTCACAGAATCATTTATTAAAGTACCCTTCTTTGGAGCTGTTTCGCATCTGACGCTAGCTGTTTGTCCCTTATGCATCACATTCGCTGTTGTTTGGGCAGTGTATCGACGAATTTCCTTTGCCTGGATAGGTCAAGATATTCTTGTGAGACAACTTTTCTAGTATTCTTATCTTCGTATGTTTACAGTACCTTGTATTGTATCTGATATATCCATTTGCATATAGTACATTCCTTTTCATTAAGAATCAATATGCTTGGAAACTAGTTTGTTTGGCACTCTTATCACGGTGGGTTTCTGATATTTAATCCTCCTTTCTTTCCCTCTCAATCAGGGTATTGCACTTATAATCACGGTCCTTCAGATTGTTCGTGTTCCAAATCTCAAGGTTTGTACCTCGGTTTTGCTATTGTGTGTCTTGTATCTTCTCCATGTTTATTCACACTAGAATAATTGCAATGTCTTGATAAGTTATTTATGCTCTTTGGTGTTGATTTTTCTTATTGAATCAGGTTGGAACGATTCTTCTCGGCTGCGCTTTCTTTTATGATATCTTCTGGGTGTTCGCTTCCAAACGGTTGTTTCATGAGAGCGTGATGATAGTGGTAAGTAATTACAAGCATTATTTCTTCAGCCCAAAATTCTGATAATGGTTGATATTCTTTCTGTATACCTGTTAGGCCATATAGGGAACAACCTTATGTTATTATTTTTCTGATATGTTAGGTAGCTCGTGGTGATAGGAGTGGTGAGGATGGCATACCGTTGCTTCTAAAAATTCCACGTATGTTTGATCCTTGGGGTGGTTACAGTGTTATCGGATTCGGAGACATAATCTTACCTGGACTGCTTGTGGCGTTTTCACTAAGGTTTGAACGTTTGAGCCATATGTTTTTTGTTTGTTTTCATAGTAATCCGATATGTTCGTCCAAACGTTAAATTAGATTTGTTCCTAATGAAGAATTTTTTTTCGATGTTTTGTTTGCTCATTCACCGATGGTTTTGATGATTTTTGCAGATACGATTGGCTGGCAAATAAGAATCTCCGAACAGGCTACTTTGTGGGCAATGACCGCCTATGGTTTAGGTATCGAGAAATAAGAACGAACCTTAAAAAGCGCTTTAATGGCTACTTCTGACTCGTAAACTACTTAAAACTTCATTCCACAGGTCTTTTGGTCACGTATGTGGCCTTGAACATGATGGACGGACACGGCCAACCAGCATTGCTTTACATCGTTCCGTTCACACTCGGTAAGCAGCTATGAGATTAAGAACATCGTGCACCTGATTTCTCTTACTATGAATGGCTTGTTTGGGACCTCAGGGACCTTTATTGCACTGGGAAAAAAGAGAGGCGATCTTGGGACTCTGTGGACTAGAGGAGAACCGGAACGGCCTTGTCCGCATGTGCAACTTCAGCCCTTGCAACAAAAAGATCAATAATGGTAACGAGCCATGAGAAATAAGTGTCCCCAAATGTGTGCCAATTTCAGTTTCTGGTAGAGAAGCAATTGAAAAGGCCTTTTTCAACCCTATAGGTTGTAGAGAAGAAGCATGTAATGTTTGCTTTCTAGTTATTTCATCGCCATTAGAACCTGACCCTAAGTACTTCTAAACCAGTTCAAGTAATCAAGGATAAGCACTACGCGATCATTGAAGTGGAACATCTGGGCAGTCTATTACAACAAAACTAAGCTGATTTTAGGTGCCTAAACATGTATATTAAGGACTAGTATACTGGTCCCGACAGAGCAGAATGTTGCTTGTTTTCTTGCAGCTTTAGCTTGTGAAAGGCATGCACGAATCAACATACCTTAATAGTTAAAGAAACTGTTTTTGTTTTTAGAGATCACGAGTTAAAGCACAAACAGTTATAGCAGGTGATTGAGCGTTCATTGTCATGTGATAAATATTTAAAAATTCATCGTCATTTTAGCAGTTGAGATAATAATATAAATTTACCGATAATAGTTTCAGGGCTTGATGCAACCAAAAAGTAATTTAAACACTTAATTAAAAAATAAATATAATTTCAAGGACGATGGTTGAATTAAGACTAAAAAATAAAATTTACCATGTTTTTTCTATTAAAAGATCATTAAAATTTCAATCGTATTTTGAAAAAGATATAATGTCAAAATTAGCTCCTAATGCTTATTAAAATGATCATTTTGACATTTATTTTTTGGAACATTTTGGCCCTTAACGTTTTATTTTAGGGTAGAAAGATTCCTATTTTATAGTGTCAACCGTTTGTTAACTGACGGTTTTTATCCATAGAGGGATTTTTATCCCAAAATAAAATATTCTAAAACATAAGGACCAAAATGATGATTTTAATAACTTTTCAGGGTTAATTTTAGCATTATACCTTTAAAAAAACTTGAGCAGGGTCCAATTGGGTCGATGGGTAAGATTCTGGATACGGATTCGGATCAAATTGCCCGGGAATCCGGGCCCAAACAAACAAGCTTCCGGCCCATCAGGTCATTACTTTTTGACTTTTTCGGGTTCCCGCCATCATCCATGGCTCCTATTTAAGCATCGGCGTTTCTTCTTGTTAGAGCTTTTCACTTTAAGTTGTATCTAAATCCTCTTTCTCTAATTTTTTTTATCGAAATTCCAACTCCAACGACCACACTTCTTTAAATGAGGGCTTGAATTCCTCGCTCTAAAGGATTTAATCGATTCTGGAATAAATGAAGTTGAAGATCAACAAAGCCTGCGATCTTGGCTCCATCTCTGTTTTTCCTCCTCATACAAGGTTCCTTTTCACTTTAGATGTTTATCGTTTGTTTCCCGAGAAAGTGCGTGCAAAAAAGTATTTAATTCGTGAAACTTTGCTATTATTACGAAATTGTGATTAGCTTAATCGATTTTATTATGCGGTTTTCTCTTGCTATACGGAAGTGTAACGGTGAGCCGGTGATCCTATTTCTAATTTCGTTTTCTACAGAAAGGAATCTCTTGTTCGAAGACATGTTTGACTGAGGGAGTTTTTTTCTTTCAAATTTCCAGTTTCATGTTTTTCCGTACTTTCTTTTAGGGAAAGAAGAATCACTTAATAAAATTTTATTTTACAAAGAAAATCATGTCTAGACAATTTCGAGATTAGCATCATCTAAGAACTGGGAGTTTGAATTTAAAATTTGAACCTCTTTGTTTATTTAATATATGTGAAGGAGATCAAGCCTGCCGCCGAGTGTACCGCAATCATCACAGCTTAGATCACAGCCATCACAACAATCGATCTCACAGGGGATTTCTTCTCAGCATGCCTTGTTTTCTCAGATCTCACAAAACTCACTCGATGAAATCGTGACAACTGATCATGTTAAATCTCATCTCCTTTTTTTGCTTTTTTCCAGCATTCAAGTTTGCATATAATTCTCCTTATTTTTTTCTTATGAAAAAAAATGCATTTTGCACTTCATTTCTGCAGAGATTTGGTTCCCAAGAGCGAGAGAATGTTGCCAACAAGATTTCTTGTTTGGTTCCAAACAAATTCACAAGAGAAGATAGTCAAGTGCCGATTTCTAGATCTTCCACTGTGCGCAAATGGAATTCTGTTTCTGCTCCAGAGCATCGATGTAAGATTACTATTTAGTTATTTACTACGCTTAGTATCACCAGTTTAATGATCTTACATTTAATGAAGCTTTTGCACTGCATTTTTTTATAGTACAGCAATGGATGGATGCTGAATTTTTTATTTGCTTGACTAGGTCAAACTTCAGAAGAACTTGAGCACCGGATGTCAGTGATTGAAACTTCATTGAACAGATTTGGGATGATCTTAGATTCTGTTCAAAGTGATGTAATGCAGGTGAACAAAGGAACAAAAGAAGTGTTGCTGGAAAGTGAGTCATTTAGTTCCTTTGTTCACCTTAATAACTTGTTGTGCCAATACCTGGCATAAGATTGTGCCATGGTTATAACCATTAAGGTTGTTATATGCCTGTCATTCGTCATTCTAGGATATATGTAAACAAAGAAGAAACCAAGCTCTACCTTTCGTAATTCTAGTACACAATGTTGAATCATCTGACCCAAAACAAATTGGTTATATGTGGCGAGCCCAACTCTGATATAAGAGTATCCAATACCTGGAATATAGGATAAGCTACTTAACAGTCCCCATGTATAGAAAACCTAGATATGAACAACCTTGCCTGTGATTAGGCAAAAGAAAGGAAAAAACAACTTTAATACAAATAAGAAACCCAAACTTAAAAGATATGGAATAACATTAGCAACACATATAATTATATGTAAGGCAATAAAACTTAGTTTTCCATTAGTTAAATGAAGTTTCTTACAATTTTTTTTCAGTGGAAGGGATGCGGCAGAGGTTGATTGCTGAAGATACCTCTCTACATCTAATGGTAACTAATAACACATCACTGTCCTCTTTTACTTTGTAAATTGACTACCCTTGTTATGAGCATGCATAAATATAGAAATTTTTAAAACAACTGAGATTTGTTAAACAGAACAAGGGTCAAGAAGATATCAAAGCCAGTCTTGATGGCAGCATGAAAGCTATATCAGATCAACTAAACAATGCTGTATATGGTGACAAGTTACAAAACATCTTCTTCGTGCTTTCTACTTTACCAGAACAGATGGAAGCTTCTTTAATCAAACTACAAAACGAGCTTTGCAACTCCTTCACCAAAGAAATAAAGGTACGTATATGCTGTAAGAGTTTAACTCCAAAATGCATAGAACATTTAGACTTTTAAATGATACATTCAGTTCTGTGGTCTTGAATGGCATGAAATTCCCTTCAAGTAAATCATCATTTCCTTTTCCCAATATAAACAACACTTCGGTGTTCTGTATTTTCAAACATTTTCTGTCAGTCATGTTTCTCAGCTTGTAAAGCATTTTATTATCATTGTATTGGAACCTTCAGGCAATCGCTGGCAATGTGAAGACTCTCATCCAAAATGGTCCAGTTGCTTCTGGTCTTCCACCTAAGGTGTTTTTATGTTCTCATTGAATAATTATTTATCTTTAAAGAAATCATGTAATGACAACAGAATTTCTCAGTAAAACTTTCTTATTCGCAACATTCAGTTTTCCGACTGTTGTACAACTCCACAAACCAAACCATTATCAGATAAGAAGTACGCAATACTCGGACTATTGGCTCTACTGTTACTGTCTTCACTTCAAAATTCTAATACATTCTCTTGCTTCTAGACAAGCTGTGCCTCAAAAGGTTTATGAGCAAACCTCTCTAGCTCCAGAGGTAGACAAAGGAGGTTGGAAATATGTAAAAATGAAGCAACCTGCTACAAATGAAAGGACATACCGCAAAGAAAACGACAAGAGTAAAGGAGTTTCGTCTGTTGAACAGGTAATTCTTACTCCACCTTTGTTTTTATTTTTCTCCTCCACTTTTCCCCTGGCTACTATTCTTCAAGCTTTCTAATGGAGATGTGCTGGCCTGTTTGAGGATATTTTAAGGCAAGTGATTTGCACGAATAATAAGTTGCACGGACTTGCATTCCTTCCCCATTTGACAGTTTGTTTTAGCCTATTTGCTGCCTTGAGTTGTTTATGCTTAATTGAAGGGCCAATCCTCAATTCAGGAAACATACAGAATCTTAATTGAATCAGATGAAGAGATTGATGCAGGGTTTTCCTGCTTGCTTAGCGGCAAGGAAACAGGTAGTACCCATTTAACAAAATCAGAGACTACATGATTCAGTTTCTGCTTATTAGTTACCGAGAGATGATTTCAAACACTAACATGCTTAAAATGAGAAAAAATCCAAATAGTTTGGATAACATGGATATCTGTTTCTATAACTTGCTGCTGTGTAAAGGTTCTAATTTCTCTTATCATCCTTTTTTTTAACATAGATTTTTTTAAAGATGGCACAACAAACATTTCGATAGAGGAAGCAAAGGAAGAGACCGAACGAATTTTGAGGAAAGCTAGGCGGCGAAAGAGAAAGTCCCATAATACCATAATTATTAACTGAAGGTACCAACGCAGATAATAAGCATAAAAAATTAAAAGGGGGACTTATTTTTGGGAATCATAAATATATGTTGACATCGATTGTACTTAGCTAGATCCTGTTCCACCAATGATTGGAATCGACTTTCTTTAGACGTACTTTGATTTTGTAATTAACACCGTTACATTTTAGTCTTCCATCTTGAATAAGTCTTAAGTCCACCTAATACTTTTATGTTCAAAAAGTATGTTTGAATTTTTGTTAAGAGTATGAATCAATTTACTTTGATGGTTAAAAGAATCGTTTTATTCTTAGAAGTCACAAGTTTGAGCACCAACGACTATATTAAGGTGATTGAACATATTTAGAACATATATTACTTTATAAATATTTTGATCATCCAGGAAGCAGTTCATTCGATGATGAAACTCAAAGGAAGGAAGGGTGCAGTGATTGCTAAAATAGACCTTCAGAAAGCCTTTGATAATGTTAGCTGGGAATTTCTTAAGAAAACCCTTCAAGACTTTAATTTTCCTGAGAGTTTGGTTGAGACTATAATGTTCTGCATTACTTCCTGTACAATTGAACCGTTTTGGAATGGGGAAATCACCGAGAGTTTGAATCCAAAGCAAGGTCTACGTCAAGGCGATCCGCTATCACCGTACTTGTTCATATTAGTTATGGAAAGACTTTCCCACATTATCATGGAGAAAGAAGAAAGGGGTACATGGAAACCGTTTAAGAGCTCGAGGGGTGGAATTAAATTAAGCCATTTATTCTTTGCGGACGATCTCTTACTGTTTACAGAAGCAGATTCAAATCAAATGCAAAACATGAGAAGTTGCCTAAATGAATTTAGCCGTGCAACTGGAGTTGAGGTAAATCTTCTGAAATCAAAATTATTTATCTCCCCAAATATTAACTCTAACACAGCTCATTACTTAAGTAATTTGTGTGGCATCCCTCTTACGGATAACTTGGGAACTTACTTGGGAGTTCCTATCATCCACAAAAGGGTTAATTCAGGAACCTATGGTCCTCTCATTGAGAAAATCATTAAAAGATTGGCAGGCTGGAAAGGAAGAGTTCTATCCATGGCGGGTAGAAGAAAACTTATTCAATTCGTCTCCAGTGCTGTGCCATTACACACGATGCAGACATCCGTGCTTTTTATTTCGGTCTGTAAAAAGCTGGATAGCCTAAATTGTAACTTTTTGTGGGGAGGAGACACAGTGTATGCTCATAATCATCTGGTTAGCTGAGATAAAGTTTGTTGATCAAAAAAGATGGGAGGATTAGGAATTCGTAAAGCAAGATTAATGAACATCGCTCTTATGACAAAGAACAGTTAGAAACTCCTCACTAGACAAGAAAATCTCTGGTGTAAAGTGTTTACCGGGAAGTATCTTAAAAATAAGGAATTCTTGGAGGTAGACTCAAGTGGAAACAACTCTTCCACTTGGAGGGGCTTGCTACGAACTCGGAACTTAATTAAACAAGGGAGAAAATGGCAAATAAAATCAAGTATTCAAGCAAAATTCTGCCAGGACTGGTGGTTAGGAAAAGAACCACTGAAAAATTCATATCCTTTAATGGACAATCCAAGCAGAAATGAAGAGGTGGCCAGATATATTGATGAAGATAGAACTTGGAATATCCGAGAAATCCAACATCAAATCTCTGAAGAAACAAGGAGGGAAATCTAAAGAGTTCCGATTCCAGTCCTAACCGATCCGCATGAACGAGATGAAATTACTTGGGGCTTATCCAAGGATGAGCAATTTACGGTGAGTTCAGCTTACCACTCAATTTCTAATATGGAGATGGGTGGTCAACATGGGGAAAATCTTGAGTGGGTATGGAAAACTAAAACCATCGAACGAATCAGGTTCTTTATTTGGTTGTCATACCTAGACAAACTTAACACAAATGAGGTTAGGTGCAGGAAGAACATGACACAATATGCGAACTGCAAAAGTTGTCGAAATGTAACAGAATCAATCGATCACATTTTCCGAAGGTGTAACATTGCTAAATTTGTTTGGGAAGAATTAAATGCTACGGAACAGGACAGCCGATTCACTTCGATGGATTTCAAGAATTGGCTGAAATCAAACTGTCTTTCTAAGAAAGTCGGGCTCGATGGATTAGAATGGGGACCTTTGTTCATGGCTACTATTTGGGGACTGTGGAAGAGCAAGAATGAAATGATCTTTAAAGAAACATCAATGAATCCCTCTCAAGTGATTACCTATGCCAAACGGCTTGCAATGGATGTAGATAAAACCCTGTTAAACTCACATAGCAGGATGTTTAATGATCCTTGTTGGGTTAAATGGAAAAAACCTCCTGAAGGGGGTTGGATTCTAAATACTGATGGTGTGTATAAAATGAATTCTAGCCTGGCGGCTGCAGGTGGTCTGATTCGAGATAGCAATGGGGATTGGAAAGCGGGATTCATGCTTAGACTAGGGAGGGTTAATAGCTCGCTCGCTGAAATTTGGGGGGCTCTGCAGGGTCTCTTGTTAGCGAAAAGTCTAGGGCTTAGAAACCTAATCCTAGAGATGGATGCAAAATGGATTGTGGACCTCTTTAATGGAGACAAAATGGTTGACGCCTCTGAAACAGATTTGGTAAATGATTATTTAGACATCCTTAAGGAAGTATGGGTGGTTGAAGTTCGGCACATCTGGCGTGAAGGAAACAAATGCGTCGATAAACTTGCGAGAATCTCGCACTTCTACAAGGAGATGATTCCACTATTCTAAAGTTGTCTCCACCTGAAATTCAGACGTTGTTGGGAGCGGATAAGAACCAGGAGCACCAGCTGAGACACTAGTTTACTGCTTTGTTCAAGTGTACCAAAAAACAAATCACCTTAGTTTAATAAAAAATATTGTTAGGATGCTTTTTGATTTTTTTAAATAATTATAAATACACTAATTTAATTAAAATTTACACAATATTTTTCTCATATTATATATAAAATTTATTAAGTCTTCACTGCAGGGGAAGCGGCTCTCGATTTACAGGTATAGCAAGGCGTTGGAAAGCGCTTAAAAATATGTACCATTTTCATTCAACTCTAGACAATTGTTGCATGTTAGGGAATAGTGTATTCCTAGCTAATATAACAAACACTTTTTGTACAAATGAAATCGGTATGGAATGTTTTGATCAAGATTAAATCATGAATGCTTACTGGGATAAAATAAATTGCCTATTATGTACATAACTTTTTTTTACCATTCTTCTAATAATTCCATATCATGGCAATCAAGCAATAAACCATGGTGCACATGGGAAAGAAAAGGAAATCATTTCTTGAACATATCTGTGAGCTCGGTTTACTTTTCAACTCTCAAATCTTTTCCGAGGTGATAACTCGGAAACCTCTCACTAGATCCACCAGAAGATTCAGCTTCTTCCATCTCACTGAACGTTACGTATGTGGAAGGCAAGTAAGCTTGTGGGATATCCAAAGCAACTGCTCTATGAAGAGCCTGCCTTGTGCTCTTCACTATGTTCTCGAGCAAGAGACTCTTGCCGCGCCATTTTCTGCTTTGCAGGAACTCGCATTATCCCGTCTTTCTCCAGCATCAACTACAATAAACAGAATGTGAGCTTTAATATTTTGTTGGAATAACGAAACTATTTTCCTATTTCTACCAATGGCTCATGTTAGGATCTAAGCCTACAATATATTATCAATAGACATTCGAGTATGTTGATCTAGCCCTAAACTTCGTAACCAAATTTGACAGGCTGAAGTCAAAGATCAAGTCCACATATACAACAAATACATACAAATTAACAATATATAGTAAGACAAATTTACCTGAAGCACTATCGTGTTTATTACATCTGCATATCGAACTGCCAAGTTGAGTGGCATACACCGAGCAGGCGCAATGGCATAGCATATAATCCAATTCTTGTCCGTGATTCCCAATTTGCTACGATTTTGAACTACAACCATCGCCAACAAGGCCACCAATCCCGCCCCAAGGTAATGACCTGCAAATGTCAAAGTGTAGCTAGGATGCTTCTTAACCAATTCCCTTAAAACCTCACACTCAGCATCGAAAACCCACTTGGCAGCCTTCGATAACCCATTGTGCACATATCCACCATCAAATTTTGTCTGCCCCAGTTTATTATCAAGCAAAACAGCATAATCACTTTCCTTTGCCAAGTTAAGTCCCCTAACAGCCAAGACAATATCAGCGTTATCATGATCCAAATAAACAAAGTAAGGTGGAGTTCGGCCTTGAGTTTCTTGGTCATTTCTTCTTAAGAAAACCCAATCAGGATCGATTCCATAGCCTCCAGGGGGTGCCCAAAGAGGGTTATGAAGATCATCTTCATAAACAGCTAGAATTAAAAGACACAGGCGTGGTATCGGCTCGAATTCTTCCACTGTGGCTAAACCCCAGTGCCCGCTTTCTTGGCCTGCAGTGTATAGACATTTCTTCCATACCCAACGAGCACAGGCTAAACAGTAAACACATTCAATGATGGGACAGCAACAGGCGATTGACAGGGGCTCCCCTATGAATCAAACACATTTAATAACATGCAAGGGATCAATCTAAAGATTAAGTAACACGAAACACATACAAAAACAGGGTTTTTTTTTTCTGAATCAATGGTGGAAAATTTTATAAGGGTAACTTACGGTCAGCTAAAACTGGTTTTATAAAGTGATTCAAGTAGTCAAAGGAAGCATTCGAAGGGGATTACTAGTAGGCTCTGAAATCCCAAGTCGGTCCAATCATCAGCCAAAAGAAGATGAAGGAATCCTAGCTGATCAACAGGAAACTACAAGAAAACAAAAGTTACCCACATAAAAGCTCCAATAAAAGTGAAAAGAAAATATTAAAAACAAAAAGGATAAACTTTGAAACATAAAGGGGGGATTCAAGAAAGCAAAGAAAAGTACTAGGATTTGGGGTAAGTGAAGATTGGAGAAGTTCAGGGGTGGGGTTTGGGTTATGTTCTACAGCTACCCTTCTGATAGCGGTTGGATGAAAATTAGCAAAGGAAAAGAAGAGACAAATATTAGAAGAAAAGCCATGGATGAATCGGCTAGAGAGCTTGTTTGTACCTGCTAAGCCATGGATGAAAATTTTTTGCTTGTTTTGAAGACTGTGAGTTGGCTATCCGGAAACTACGCAATCTGGAATGATGCACATATACTTTCTTCCTACTTACTTAAAATAATGGACCAACTGATTCGGTCCATGGTTTTATTGGGTTTCAGGGATGCGCCCTATGTGTTGAAAAGCTTCCTTCTTTAAGTTCATGGGCCAATGAAGAACCAAGAGATTGCCTTTTAATTATTATTTTCAAGTGAGAGTTTTATACTATATTATTATTTTAAATTATGCGTCACATAATTTTATTTGTATAGATATTTTATAATTTTTATAGATGTTTATATTCTAAGTCATGTTATGTTTTAAAATGAAAATGAAAATAAAAATAAAAATAATAGTTACCTCAATAATTTGATGTGACATCTTAAACTTATAATAATCATATTTAACATTACGATATTACAATAATTAATTATAATATTATGATATTAATTGATTTAATTTAAATAAGTTTTTTAAGTATATAATATATATTTTTTATTTTGTATGTACAAATAAAACTTATAATGTTATTTAATAAATTAAATATCATATAAAATTTTATAATATATATCATGCTACTTTTAAATAAGGAATTTGAGGACAAGGTATCAATAGAAAGAAGAACTTAAAAAATTACAATTAGAATATCAAATTGAATCTAACATAAAATTGAGCGATTAAATTACAAAAAATAGAATACTTATTGAGAAAAAGAAAAATCAATCTTACACATATATTCTACTATGGTTGAAGAGTATGATTTAAATTTAATGAAAAATAGACTTAAAATGAACGAAAAATTAAAGAAAAAAAATAAAGAATCAAATCACGAAACAATCAAAACAACGAAAGATAAAAAAAGTCGTTTTAATTTTTTAAACTTTTCTGAACCAAAACTTGAAAATAAAAAAAAACAAAATTTTCGACTTAGAATCTAGTTTTGCTCCCCTGATGATTGTTTTGATGATTTGTGGGTTGTTTTACCTTTATCTCAAGAAGCAGTGCTTAAGATAACCAAACCTCCCACCCCCAGTCTTCCAACACAGAGGTTAAATAGGATAAATTACAAATTTCATCACTAAACTTTGTTCATCCTCCTATTTTGCTCACTGAACTTTAAAAATTTTTAATTTCCTCACCAACTTAATAAATTGGATTTTTTTTATCATTCCGTTGTTAAATAATTAACATTAAAATGATGTCATAAAAAATTCACCAAAATGATACAGTTGACATCTATATAAAAAACCATTTTAACGCGTTATTGAAGAAACGACCAAGTGACCATAAAAACCCAATATATTAAATTCAAAGAAGAAATTGAAAATATTTGAATTACAATGAGAGAAATAAGAGAGAAAGTAGAGAGAAAGTGTAAATTTCAATTACCAAATTTGTAATTTACCCTAATAAATAAAAAAAAGTTTTATGACTCCATTAATAAAATGTTCATTTCAAGTTCAAGTTACAGTCTATTACAGCTCAATAATATAATGTTTTCCACAAGTTACAGTCTTGCAAAATCTCAACTCTAAAACTAGTCTTAACAATAATTACACCGCAAACAGCTCTACATCTTACAAACAAAACCCCCCCGTAGAATTGAGAAAATAAGAGGGAAATGCATTACAGCCGACGATACTCCCTATGTAACATAATATTATGAAATACCAACTGAGACACACATTAAAAACCATCTTCAAGTAATTACACCATAAACCATACCTGCAATTGGGGAAGGGCGAAAACTCACAAGCGAAATTTACAAATAAACCTCCATTGATTCAACCAACTTCCTCTGTTAAAACCAGGATGTGATTATTCCATTGCAAGAGCCTAGCTTCTCGATCCTGGAAATACACTCCATCCTTACCAAAACAACCGGCATTGCTGAAATGTTGCTCGGAATTTTGCCTTTGACTAATATCTTCTCGTCCGTCCTTGGTTCATCTCTCATCTTTGAATCTTTGAAAGCAAAACCTAGGTCAGTTATCAAGAAGGATCTATCGATCCCAATTTTCTTTAAAAAAAAAAACTATAAAGATTTGAGGTTTTAATCGTACCTGCGGATGGTCCAGACTCCAACCCATCATCAATGTGGGCCAAATTGGGTATTTGATTAGAAAGAATTGAATCGAGAGTGTTCTTTAGCTGGTCTGGTATAGTAGCTCTGTATTCTAGAATCTCTCCGTCATTTTCTTCACTTCCGATTCCAGCTCCTCCAAGTCCTTCGGACTCGGGATCCGATTCAGCCCGTTGATCGCCGATGCGGGGTATCCAGGGTTTTGATTTTGCTTCTTAGTGCCATCGATTAAAGGAGAAGATTAGAGTTTGCTCGCAGAGAGCTTGTGTCGGACGTTAGGGTTTTGAAATTTGAAAATTTTCCAGCCTCTTCCCTATTATGTTTGGCTTTTAGCTCATTAGCTCGTTTTGAATCTTCTAACATAATGAGCGGTGAAACTAGGGATGACACGGACTTGATGAGTTTGATCCGGTTCGACCTAATGGAGTTGAATTTTTAATATTATGTTTGATTAGGTTAGATTTGTGTTAGGATAAAATATTCGATTCAATCATATTAAAATGATATAATTTTATCTTATATATTTAGAGATAATAATAATATCTATTTATATATTATTTTCTTTCAATTAAATTTTATTTCTATCGAATAAAAATAATATTTTTTAATATTATATTATTTCGGATTGAGTCGAGTCAAATTCGAATTTTATCAAAATCAGATCGAATCGAGTGAAAGACGTATATTTTCAGGTCGAGTTGAATTGATCGTATTAACCAGGCCCACTAGAACTAAACAAGTCAACGGTGTCGTTTGAGCGCTTGCTTGCGACCCCATTAACAATTTAAAACTAAGCTAAACCAGAATCAAACAATCTCTTGCATTCAAGCCAATTATGAATAGGTTTAATTTTAAATAAAATTCAATTTTGTTTTTTTTAAGAAAACGATATTATTGTCTTTCATTTGTTAATCATGCATTTCACAAACAATAAAAGTATTTCCATTGGAATAGTAAGTATTATAAATATTACTAGCACTAGTAAATTTATGCATAACAAAGTAGAGAAACTTTGACTATTTACATGGAATCAGACAAGATAAGAATTTAAGTCCACACAAAAGGCTTAGAATTACAAGCATTTCTAAACTTAGGAAACTTACGTACATGAGATCATAAAACATTACATCAACTATTTTTTTTAATATTCGAAGTGATTATAAAGTAGTATTTATTTATATTTTTAAATGATTAACGATGTGTATACATTTTACAGATATAACTACTCGAACCTAAGACTTCTAAAGAAAACAATACTCCTTTTCACCATTAATGTCACTTGATAGGTTCACTAGAGTAATTTAAGATACAAACCACCAACATTTTACAAACTAAAATTATTTTATGAAGTTAAAACACTAAACAATAACTAAGTTGCAAACCGAATTACCTCAGCCGTTAAAAAATGATTGGTATTCTTAAAGGTTCAGAGTTTGAGTACCAGTGATTACATCAAGAGTAATTGAATGTTATTATAAATTGAGAGTATTAGAAATATACCATTTGTAATATCTTAATAAAAAAACTAATTACTAAGTTTACCTCAAATGTGAAGTTTTTTACACAACAATTGGAATTTATATAATTAAATGATCTTATTAATAAAATTATTCTCAATGTTAGCACAAATAATAATTTTGGCCATTAACGTTTGACACTTGTTGGAAGAAAAGTTATGTACGTATTTTAATTAAAATGATAATTTTAGATACTTACTTGAAAAAAATGTTTTAGATGTTTAGATAAAGAATATAATATATTTTAGGTATTATTTGTGATATCAGCCTAAAAAAAACTAAACTATCAAACTATTACAAAAATATCATTAAATTTATCAAAAAAATATTATTTTTTTGGATAATTTTGATTTTATTACCCATCTCAAGGTTTAGTTACAACAATCCACCAATCAACAATGAAAGAATCAAAATTACAGCCTACAAAATGATTGGTTAGACTATACCCCAAGCATTACAAAGTATTAGGTTAGTACTATCTAGTCTATTAATATTTGTTCCCCTAAGGCGAATTTCAACAACGTCTTTAACCTCTTTGAGCAAGCAATCAATCGTTCTACGACGTCTTTGGAATATTCTCTGGTTTCTTTCTTGCCACAGAGAGTAAATAAAAGCAGTCCAGGAAATTTTCAAGATGGAAGTAAGAAGAGACTTCCCTTTCCATGATGAACATGTCTTTGAAACCATTTCATCCCATGATAAGTAAGTGATCTTCATCCCATTAAGATTCAAAATTGAATACCAGAGTTCCACTGCTAGAGACATTGCGAAAAGAGATGGTCCCTTGTCTCGTAAGTTGCAATAATTAACACAAAGACTGTCTGTGGTAATTCCCATTCGAAGTAGGCGGTCTCTAGTAGGCAATTTGTTCAGTAATGCCATCCAAGTTATCAAGCTAAACTTTGGAAATGCAATGGAAACCAAATAAGTTTATGCCATGAAACATTTTGCCCTTTGAATCGAACCAAAATCCAAATTTCCCTAATATGCGGTGAACCGGCTGAAAAAATTAGAAAAGCTTCAGCCCTTGTTTTTAAGATTCTGCTGATACTCCAACTTACATTTGCAGTAGCTCGGAAATGCCAAAAGTCCTGCTCCTTGAAAAAAAATATATTACATGGACCATTTTGTATCAATTTGATAAGTTTAATAATTATTTGTAACATTTAAAAGTTTGAATGCCCAAAAACATTATTTTGATGTAGTCCAGTGACTTGTTGTCTTTAGCCTTCTCAAAATTCAAATAAAGGTGAGGTTAGGGTTTAGGCAAACAAGAGGAAGAAAGAACAGTCGCTTCAAAGGCGGAACAACAGAGGAGTATGTCGAAGAAGAATAGTTTAGCTCGTCGAAAAAGACAACACGATTTCGATCAGAAGTACGAAATTCTTCAATTTACTCCTCATCTTTCTCTGATTTTTATTTTTGAAGTGATTTATGATTTGTATTATCTTGGAAAATTAGGGAGAAAGAGAAGAGGAGAAGAAGGCTAAGAAGCTTCAAGCAAAGAAGAATAAGATGAAGGTGAGACTGTTACTCTTTCACTGGTTAACAAAATTTCATTTTAATTCTGTTTATTTAAGGATTTATATAATGGGTAAGTGCAGGTTGATGGTAATGGGAAGAAAAGAAGAACGGTGGAAGCGGTTTCAGGTAGGAAGAGGAAATGAAGACCAAGTTAACTGAAGCTGCTAAAGCCAAAGCAGCTCAAGCAATGGAGCCGACAAATGAGGTTCGGTTCGTTCAGTTGAGCTTCATAAGGTGAGACTGTTACTCTTTCACTGGTTAACAAATTTCATTTTAATTCTGGGTAAGTGCAGGTTGATGGTAATGGGAAGAAAAAGAAGAACGGTGGAAGCGGGTTTCAGGTAGGGAAGAGGAAATTGAAGACCAAGTTAACTGAAGCTGCTAAAGCCAAAGCAGCTCAAGCAATGGAGCTCGACAAATGAGGTTCGGTTCGTTCATGTTGAGCTTCATGGTTATTTAATTTAGAGGATATATATTCTTGTTAAAGAGATTAAACCCTGAGAACAAACTTTTAGTAAATTTCGCAATTACCCTTTTAATTTGACAGATACTCATCTCTATTGTTTGAGTTTTACGATCTATGCTATAGCTTTACCTTAACCTATTTGTCTTAACAATTGAACCGAATCCCCCCCCCCCCCAAAAAAAAGCGCTCAAGTCCCTTCACAATTGACTGTAGTAATATATGATAAGCTTGATAATTTTAATCTCGTTTGTCTGTGTTGACTCAGCTTGGAATATAACTTTTGAGCGAGTCGAGTTAGCATTAAATTTTTCGAAACAAATCGGGCTCAATATATAGAGTTTTTGAACGCTCACACTCCTGATATATATGATGTTTTTACACGGATCCTTAGAAATAACAAACAATTCTTTTACTACGGAAGTAATTTGGAGTCCACGAAACAATTTGTTTGAATCATCAAGAAATGTTGTCCGAAGCCGTCAATTCTCTATTTGTTATTAGGAACCCATGATTCTTGGTTGTTAGAAATTTTCGAGAAGGAAATTAAAATCAAATATTAAGAGGAGTAAATTTTTTAGATAAATTATACGTTCATTATTTTAATTATTATTTTTGTTTCATTTTAATCATTTAATTATTTACTTTTTAAAATTATTTCAAATTTTTAGTTTTGGTTTTATTTTGATCATTTGTAGTTAAAAAATTAAAGGTGATGTTGACATGTCATTATAAAATAATGTCGCGTTATCATTGAAAAAATAAAAAAAATATTACACCAGCAGTTTTGTAACTTTTTAACGGTGAGGTGATCAAAATATAACGTTAGCATAATTTTTTTAAAAAAAATTGAATGACTAAAATATAATACGTGTAATTTATTCAATATTTTCATAAAAGAATAAATCAACTTGAATATTAAAATTTAAATATTAAAAAACTAAAAAAAATATTTAACAAATATTTAAACTTAAAAAGTTTATTATACCAAAAAATTTTAAAATCATCCCCTCTCGTATCCCTTGGTTCCATCTCCGAATTCGATAATTTTATCGTTGTGTTCTTGAATCATAAATACTGAGACGGTGAAAGAGAGTCGATAGACTTTGCCTCAAAGAAAGTTTTGGATTAATGAAAAGTTTTAATGATTTTCGATCTTTTGGGAAAAAATATATATCAGATTAAACGGTAATTTTATCTAAAAATATTCAAAATAATAAAAATTATCAATTTAAAACCATTTTCGAATATGTACTAAACCAACATCTTTTTTTACAAAATAAGATGGAAGAGTGTTGTGTGAAACGCGCCTTGCTGAGGTAGATGAAAGGTACGTTGCAGGGGCGCTTTCTATGGGTTTCTGCTAATATGGTGTCACGGTGGAAGGCGCGATGTAGGGCACGCTCTTTTAATACCGTTTTTAATATCAATTTAGGGTTAAGATTAACTGGGCAATTTAGGGTTTTTTATATTAAAATGGTTTTGGGTTTTAGGTTAAAGTGATTTAGGGTTTTTTTTCTTCAAATGGATTAGGATTAGATTAAAATTAAAAGTCTTAATCACAATAACTAAACTCTAAATTGAAAATAATGAACCCTAAATTGGTTGAGGGTTAGGGTTGGTTGAGCGCCTTAAGTTGATTGAGTGATTTAGGGTTTTATGTTAAAATAGTTTAGAGTTTTCTTTATTTAAGGTTACTAAACCTTAAACAAAAAATGAACCCTAAACATTAAATTATAAAAAAAAATGAAGAAAGTCACATCTTGTAAAAGAAAAGAAAGAAAAAAAAGAAAATCACATAAATTGAAAGTATAAGAATCATATAAATTGAAATATTAGAAAATGCAATTACATAAGTAATGGTCAACAAATAAGTGATGATAAAAGATGTATATTTTTTTCTATTGTGGTCTAGGTTTATGTAATGCTCACATCTTTTATGTTCTTTTGACGTCTCTCGAATATTCATATCACAATAAATTTGAGTGGATTTTGAACGACCTAACTCCCTTAATAACAACGAATATGATATAATTGTAAGATAAGTCTAAATCTCATTTGGGTCATTTTCATTACCTATGGGGGAACTCAAATTCATATACCTTGAATACTTACGAAAATTTGTATACGAGATCGATATAAATTTTATAGTCCAAATGGGAATGTGAGCTAGTTGTTATGACATGGGAGTATGAATACTTTAGAACTTGAAGAAAAAAAACCACAATCACACCGCCTTTCTTGTAGGTTAACTCTAAAAGAGTTAGATTCAATCCCTTGAAGAGGTCGTGGCGTTTCTGTCACACAAAATAATTCATGGGTGCGAGAAAAATTTGTTACTAACATTCCATTTGATGTTGTAACCTTTTTCTGTAGGTCTACTATTTATCTTGGGTGATAAAAATGGTCGTTTTGCATCCAAGTAAGAGTTTGTCCCTCAGAGTTTGACAAAAATCTTACTCAAATGAAAATACGCCGTTTTAACCAAAACAGTTACAGGTAAATGACATGCCTCTTTTGAGGTTGAATTGATAGCCTCAGTCAAATTGATTTTCATATGATCATATCGATATTCACCATCGTATGCACGTGTCCACATTTCTTTATTGATAGCTATGATGTAATTGCATTATTGCTCATTTTTTTCCTTATAACTCTTGAAACATAAACTCAAACCTTTGAAGTAAGAGTTTGTAACTTAAGCCATATGTACTAGTTAGTGTGAACTAGAAATAAATAAAATAAAATTGTTTGAAATGAAATTGAAAAAAATAACATACCCATGTGTATAAGTAGTAGATGTTCATCATTCTTCTTATATTTTCATGGTAGTTTGTAGCAATATATAGGATATACTAACAATGTTGAACATGTGGAGTTTCCACATTTGAACCAAAGATTCATTGATGCTTTGATCCCAACTCCACAATCTGAAATAATGTAAATATGTTCCCTCGTGACAACTGTAATCGTAAATTTTTTAGGAAAAATCTCATGGCTTTGTATCTTCTCCTTCAACAAGGGCAAATAAAACGGGAAGAATGTTATGGTTACCATCTTGGACAACTGCCAATAATAAAATTTGCTTGTATTTTCCACACAATAATGTACCATCAATTTGGAGCACCGATTTGTAATATTTCACTGTGGGTAAGTAAAAAATTGGTAGAATTGACATTGATCTCGAACCACTCGGTCATTCTCATAAGCATAGCGAGTTTTGAACTCTTGTCCTAAGATTCAGTCTTTGAATTACTTTAAACCAAGTGGGTAACTTGTTGCAAAAAGAATCCCACTCGCTGTGAAGTTTTATAATGACATTCTATTTTGCCTTCCATGCTTTTTTGTAGGAGACAATGTACCTATATTGTGATTGTATAACAAAAATCAACAGTGCAATAAGCTATATGTGAGCTTACTTTGACCATGGGTTTGATGGCTTGGCAAACAATGTTAGAGTCTAAGTTTGGATGGTTTTAGTTGATCCCTCTTGCACAACATGTATGAAGACCTTTGTATGTTGTTAGTTCCCATATATTGTTCTTCCTCTTTGATACATGAATCATCCAGTTGCATCAGTTATCATGTTAGATATAGTGGCATACTTTTTGATAGTGAATCGATTGACTCTAGAGTGAGTTGAATTGTGAATATTTTAATTCTTAATTGCAATCATTGCTTCGTCTTTGTGAGCTTAATTCTAGTATATAACTCACTATCATTGACTGATGAGTTAAATCCATAATCTCTAACATTAGGCATATCCAGAAATTCTGGCTCGTACATTGCATCATAGTCAGCTTCATACATATGTGTTGGAGGTTCAATTTGTGCCATATTTATGAAAACTTCATCTGCAACATTATCGGAGTCCATGTTAAATTGTGGTGATTCGAGTTCAACGAATAATCCTATCTTAGTACCATCCGTACCTGACTCACAAAGAGGTTCTTCTGGTGGAGATGAGGGTTTCTCTGTCAATTTGATGTTCAGGTTGAACAAGTTGGCAGATGAATGTCTTCCCCTTGAACTTGAAGGCATTGTGTCATAGGTTTTGAATAGATTGTTGTGTCAATACATCTCCATATTGAGATCCAAGAAGTTGACAGATGAATGTCTTCCCCTATAACTTGAAGGCATAGTGTCATATGGGTATTGAACAGACTGTTGTGTCGATGACATTTCCATGTTGAGATCAAAGAAGATGGTAGATGAATGTTTTCCCCTTGAACTATAGGGATGTCGCCATATGGATTGTTCGTGGAGCCACCTCGGTAAAGATCATAAGTAGTTGCTGATGAGTGTCTCCTCATTGAAGTTGATGACATACCATTAGGAGGTAAATTTTACCATTAATGATGTGATCTCATTACAAATTATTTGCCATTAATGGTGCACTCCCCACAAGACAGATAGAACATATGTGTCTATGGTCTCCACCTTTCAATTAGTGCAAAATTAGGGTGGGTTCAAATTTACAGCCTCTAACAATTTTGGCTATGTAACCAAAACCAGAATCAGATAAATACCGTTGATACGACACGATGTGTTTATCTTGTTGTTAAAATAAAAAATTCTAACATACGATCATTTTCCTAATTAATAAACATTAGCAAAATGACATAATTTAATATTTTTACCATATTAACAAAATTACTCGAAATATGATTTGCATCTAATCGCAGCATCTCGCCTTCCATTTCATAACTACAAAAAAAAAATAGTAATCACAAGTGCTAGGTAGCATAAGCCTATTTTGCCTTCTAGAGAAGGCATACTTGGACTGTGTATACTGTCCAATATTCTTACATATCAACTCTTTTTATGTTTCATTTCGAAATTCCTGTCTTGATGCTTAGTTTAAAAGCTTATATACTTGTCTGTTTTGATATCTGTAGGGGCGATTTGAGATATTATGTCTGTCAGGCTCCTACCTGCTGACCGAAATAGTGGCTCTTGCAATCGAATTGGTTGTCCAAGTGTTTCCCTTGCCACTCCTGATGGCCGCGTCATTGGTGGAGGAATTGGAGGGACACTCATTGCAGCAAGCCCGGTTCAGGTGACTCTCCGTTGCTATGATAACTAATATTCTATTTGTATCTCTTCTCTACGTGGAGGTTTAGACCTATGGGTTAATTCTGCCTTCTATGAATGAACCAGGTGATCGTCTGAAGTTTTATATGGGGTGGTGCAAAGACAAAGAACAAGAAACCAGAAGGTCAAGAATGTCTAAATGACTTGGATAATCAGAGTGCGGACAATCTAGTATCTCTGTCTGGCATTTCACCAAGTCAAAATCTGATTCCGACTTCGCCTGCAGGTGTATGGCCTGGTTCACGAACGATGGATATGTGTAATACCCACGTCGACATCAACCTAATGCGAGGATGACTCGTACCTCTAATACTTTCATGAGCAATGTACATAGTTTGCTGTTGAAGGCAAATTTGATTGTAATTCGAAAGTCCTACGGGCAACCTGATTTTTGGCTTGATGAAATCTCCTTAAATTTGATCGTCGCAATGACGGACAACGGAGGTTTTCTCCAATTTAAGTAATGCCATGCTTCAGTTCTCTTTATAGGCAGCCCATGGCTTTTGTCTTTATTTTTTATTACGACATTGTAACATGATCTTTTCGGCTTTAAGCTTATACGATACATTCAGACAAATTATAAATTGAACAATCGCAAGCAACGTTCTATGTTCCGATTTTATGGAGGATCGAACACAATAGATTCGAGAATTTTTGCAATCTCTAAATAGAACACCAAAATTCATAAAACTGGCGTCACTATATGGTGACAATTTCTAACGGTTCATACATTGTGTCGCATAAAGTTTAAAGCTGCATCAGCATTCCCCAAAGACATGCAACAACAAAAAATGACCATTCTACACAACCCGAGTCTAAACCGACGGTCCCAAAACACCCCATGACCTATTTACAGCATACTATCAGTCCTTGCAGGCAGACGACGAAAGAAATTGATTGGTGGTGGAGGTGTCTTGTGGCGGAACCTGGGATGCCTCATTATGTAAAACCCAGAAAGAAGAGCAATCAACTGAAATGGAGTGACATACAAAACAATGGCTGCCACAAGGCATAATATCACAAATATAGTTGTGGCACGAGGATCCCGCCAACTCAGTAATGACTGAAGACGCTCACCCTGGCTAGCTATGTCACCTACAACGGTCTGAATCCTCCCTGCAACACTCCTTAAACGATCATACCTCATCCGAACTATATCTGAGCTTTTCGATGCGGGAAAGGACTCAAATTCTTCATCCAGTTCATCAGTAGAAACTGCATCGGCACAAGAGAGACTTGTGTTCATGTGAGGAGGGTACCTCGGCCGATAACGATAATTCCATATCCCTACGAGGAACATGTATAAGAAAACCGTAGGTAAAATCAGCTCTGGGAAACAAACGAGCATTGCGAATAGCACATGCACCAGAATTGTTGTAATAGGGTTCTTCCACATGCAAACTTCACCAAACCATTTTCCAGCTGCAAATAATCCCGAGCAAACCGATGTCAGCCGCAAAAAGTTTACCTTGCTGCGCCTCATGCTCCAAAGGTGAGCATTTGCATCAGACATGTATTCAACTACTTCTCTCCTGAGAGGAGGTTCGGCCCGACCAAGCCGAGCTGCCACAATATTAACGGCTTGGTGTCGTAGAATGTCCTGCTGCATCACATTCAATGGCCTTTTGTAGTGCATCTTTGGCAAAAGGGGTCGCGAGTATTGAAACATCATATTAACCATCGATGTCGATGAAAATCGTATTGCTAAATGTAATTCACCAAGTTTCTTGACACCAGAAGGGTGAAGAACCAGCAGCGGGTAGGTGTGTGTGTAAACACGACCAGTTTCAAGTGTAGATATACGAATCCGCACCTTTCCAATTTTATTATCTCTGTTATTATCAGAACCTCCAATCTGAGAGTTATCAAAGACTCCAACAGTGAGAACCGTGGCTGGATCATAAACTTCCCAAGTGTACTGCTCATTATATTTCGGGTTCAGGCTATTGACTATGGTTCGAGTTCGTACCCATTTGTGGCCGTACTTTGCAACACAATACGTATCCAACGTACCTTTTCCTTCTCTCGTTTTCATTGGTTGAAGTCCATCAGCATTCAAAATTCCGAGTTCTAAAACACCAATATATGGTTTCCAAAGCTGCTTTGCTGTTGGCCGGAGATCACTGCTATACTGAGTTGACTCATCAAGAACATGGTATCCTCCGTCAAGACAAACGCAAACATGGAGCCTACTACGAAATTTATCCTTATCCTTCTTTGCACGATCACCATCCATAGCATCCGAAAACGACCTCTCCAGATTGTACCATCGGGAACGGATAGTTCGATCATCAGCACGCCTATCAACGGAGTTCAATGATATAACCACCTTTCCAATGGCGTCATCCTTATTAGGACCCACACGATCTTCAACTGAAAAAATCAGATGATCTTCGAAGGGTTCGGCAGCAACAAGCATAAACTCCTCATTCCAGATTGGATTCATATTTCGATTTTGAACAGGTTTTGTCTTTAAGATCTGGTTACCAATTTGAACCTTAACATATGCATCAGGAAAACTGTTCTTGTCAGCTGGAACAAGGTCTTGAGCCTCAATTACATTGACACGGACATACCATAGTCTTGGAGAGTGATAAACTTTTGAACGGATGTATGTTGGGGAAACCGAAGTGCTATCACCTGGAGCAATAGCATCCGAGTGCCACGCATCTGGAAAAGCCTCATCAGCCTGCGTGCCATACCAAACTGCAAGCATCAGTTCCCCTTTCTTTTTCTCTCCTTTCTTGTCTTCCAGCCGATACCATTCCGGAGCCAATGGACTGTCAGGTGGAACCCTCGTGGGAACCTCATTGAGATCAAATCTCACAAACCCGACAGAGTCATCTTTCACCAAATCCTTATCCTTGACAACTACTTCTAGCACAGATGACTGCAGCGTGTCCCTTGAAAAGGCAAACACCTGATTCCATTCTGGATTTTGTTTCTTCTCATAATGCTTTGTGATTCCTTTGTAGTTTCCAACTTTCACTTCGACAAAGGGATCAAGGCTTCCAGTCGCATCTTTTGAAGGAAGATCTCGGGCTTTCACCACTCGCACAAAAAGGAATCTCATCTGTTCAACAAGGTCATAGGTGCTAGTTGGTCTGTCTCCTCGTATGACTCGGCCTCCAACGATTCGTCCTCCTCCGAGAAATGGACTCGTCTCTTTAAGAGCATAATCAAGTGGTTGAGATGATGAACCTGGGAACATGTGAACAGCTCTTGATGGTGGTGGTCCAGATTTCATCTCATGTGCTCCATAATTCATCTGTTGTTGCGGAGGCATTGGGGGAAACTTTTGCTGCTGTTCCGACTGCTTCGCATTTGGAAGATGATGAAAGTGTGTCTTTTACCATTTTTCTCTTTGGGAAATGAATTTGGGACTGCTTCCTCCATGGCTGGAAGAGGAGTCGAGGATTTGACCGAAGGGTCATCAGTAACAAACACTTTCAAACCAAGCTCTCCTTTAGCACGAGAGAAAACGGTCCGTTTTTCAAGAGGGTAGTGCAAAACAACAGCATCAGAATACGGCACGAACGACGTTGAGGTGAGGCGAACCTTCCCAAGACAAGTTTTAGCGTTGTTAGCTTTGTTATGGCAGTAAACATAGGCTTCAAGAGGGAGACTCGACAACTTGTTCGGATCAGAGACGTTGAAATAGAAACTCTCGTTCCAAACTGGACTGAGATCTTTCTCTTTAGTAGTGGTGCGGAATCTCTGGCCATCAAACTCGAGCTCCACAAAGGGATTGGATGAACCCTGCCCATCTTTGGCTAACAGGTCATAGGCGCTCACCACCTCCACCCCTAACTTGAGACAACTCATGGCTTGAATCAATCGAAGCAGAACACAGAAAACACTTCAGCCGGAATCCGTAATCGTCTGTGAACTAATCAATACCTGAAGAACAGAAGAAAAACTAATAGTTCAACAGCAGAAGCAAGGATGAAAGTACTGGAAATTCAAAAAGGACACAATAACAAAGGAAAAGAACAAGAACACACTAGAATCAGAATTAGCATAAACTGCAATATAATTTTTTTATATAAATAACTTTATATTTTTCAATTTAAATTCTCCAAATTCTGGATCAAGTGGGCAATATAGAATCTTATTTTTATCATGTCAAATTATAAAATAGCGAAAGGAAAGCGAGTTAAGATTCCACACAGAGATCAAAAAGGGAAATAAACCCATGAATCTTTCTCAAACTAAAGCAAGATTTTATTTGGGGGGGGGGGGAAGCTACCATACTTTTAGCTGACAGAAGAGATATATATATTGTATATACACAAAGAATCATTTAAAGCCTTAAGAATCTCGTTTCCATCTCAAAAATCCAGGAAGGGGGGAGAATATGTGGTATTCTTCCAAATACCTTTTGTTTGGCTTTCCAGAAACAAAGGATATACTCTAGAAAACCTTTTACCTACCAAGCTCAGTCTCAGTTTGTTTCATGGGAAACAATTACTGGGTTTAAGGAACTTGTAACAAAGCTTCTCTGATTTGTTTGTTTTTTTCCTTTAAGATTCAACAAAGGAGAGAGAGAGAGAGAATCAACTTACTTTTCAGGTCTCAATTGAAAGAACACCCAATAATCTGATCTCAAAAGGTTGAAAAAAACCTGAAGTAAACAATAAAATATAAGATAATTGAACCTTACGAAAAAAAGTTAGAAAATTGAAGAGACAAAAACTGACGTCTCGTTTAAAAAGCTGAAAGCTTTGGTTAGTAAAGCGAAAGAAAGCTGGAAAACCGTAAATGATGGAGCCTACTATGAAACTTAGGAGAGAAGGAGATTAATTTAAAAAGAAAAAAATCAGAAAATACTGGTTGACTGTGAGGAGAGTCGTCTAACTTGAATAATATTTAAGAAAAATCATAACCAAAAAAGGGTTCACTGTTTAAATTTACATAGGGATATTTCTGCTCCCAGTTCCTGCAGTCTTTGCACATTAAAAAATAGTTTCTTAAGAAGAATATTTAAAAGAAAATACGTTAATAGTACAATTTAAAGGATTTTATTGATACACGAATTAAGTGAATTTAGTGATAAAGATATTATTATTATCTCTTAAAATCTTGTATTCCAACAATGTATTTGTAAAAATATAAATATTTATTATCAAATAATTGTGAGATTTTAAATATATAATATCTTGTATTTATCTAAATTTTAATAAATAAATAAAAAAAAGGATTTCATTGAAAGTAATGAATTAAATTTTAAATATGTACAGATACAGGGATTGATAATGAAGTTAGACCATATAATTATCACTTTCCAACGTCACTTTTTTGTTTTCCTTTTTAGGACTTCTAATCCTATACGACAACGATACGAATGTTGGCGTGGTTTTAAATTTTAAACACTCCCCAATGTGTCCGTTACCTATACGCGCTTCACTTTATTGACACGCGTTGAATTATCTTCCCCCCGCCGCTGAATAATCTTCAATTTGATTTAGCGCGTCCATTAAAATATTGTGACAACTTACCTGAAAATTGGATGATTGGCTAGAAATTTGTAATTTCTTTTTCATTTAAAAAAATAAAGTTAAATATTCCAGCCCAGAATTTTTCTTCTTCAAAAATACATATATTTGATAATTATTTTTTATATCTAAATTATTTGTTACAATATATATAGTAATTTTATGGGGAGTGTCGAATTTCATAAAATATTAAAATTTAAAACTCATCAATTATCTTATTGACAAGTTTCACATAAATTATAATAAATAGTATTGATATCAAAATAATTCTCAAACATCCTTTTTTTTAAGAATTGGTCGCCTACAATATTTTCAAAATTTACTTTCAATTAACAGACAAGATAAAAGGTATAATACATCAGTTAAGATTTTTTTAATTATTATTTTGTTAAATAAATATTATTAGTTATAATTTTAAAAAATTTAATGTGAATATTGTTTTTGAAAATATTATAAGATTATAACAGTCTTATTGGTTAAAAATGTTATTATTTTTTAAAATTTTAAATTTAAAAGAAATTATATTGTAGAATATATATATGTAATTAATAATAAAAAATTATTTTAAATAAATATTGATTTATTAATTACCTTAAACTATTTAGAAAAGAAAAACAACTGTGCGATCAGATATATATATATATATATATATATATATATATATATATATATATATATATATGGTTCAAATCAATGTGATGCTTCCTCTTTCCCATCATTTTCAGATTTTTGAATGTGATCAACACGAAATTGAGAAGCAAAATGGAATAAGAAGTCTATAGCTTAAGAAAAATAACAAACGTGAATAATGCAAAATTCCTAGTTAAAGGGTCCCTTTCAGCGTTGACTGAAGTTCATGGTCTGTGTTATAATTAATATTTAATAAGATTAGATAATTGAATCCCATCAACAATAACGTTTCAAGTTGATTAAAATTTTAGACAAATTACATATTTAATCATTATATTATATTTCTTAAAATTATATTTAATGTTATTTTTTTATTTCATTTTGATCATTTTCTATGAAAAATTAATAATGACGATGATATGTCATTATAACGCAATATCATAGATCAATGAAAACAATTTAATTTTTTTATCACATCAATAATTCTATTTATTTTTTGACGATAAGTGGTCAAAATGAAAAAAACCCGTAACATCAAATATAATTTTAAAGAAAAATAGTTTAATGACAAAAAAAACCATGAGAATAAATAAATGACTAAATACATAATTTACTCTAAAATTTTATCATATTCTAAATCGATCAAAAATCTATAAAAAATTTATGTTATATTTAAAATTTAAATTTAATCTATTAATAATGAGAAAATAGTTTAGTTCTCATATTATATTTAAAAATATATTACCGTAAAAAATTTAAAAAATTAAATCTAATCATTATTCTATTTAGAGGAAAAAGAAAGAGAAACTCTAGGATAGTGACGGGCACGAGCCGCGGCGAGTCGATTTTTTTCCTGCTTCGACTCCGACCCAAAAATACATACCTAAACTGACCCGTCTCACCTCGATGAATTTTAGGGTTTTTTCTCTTGATTTTTAAATTAAAACTCCAGCCCGACCTGATATGAATATTAATATTTTAATATAATTAAAATGATATATATGTAATAATATTTTATAATTATTTATTATATTTTAAATGATTAAATTAATATATTTTATAATAAATTTATATTCTAATAATTAAATAATATATTTTAATAATATAAAAATAAAATTTATTAAAATATTAATATATATATATATTAATCAGATCGAGTTGGATTGGTTATTTTTCATCTTAAATCTGGTCCCGATCCGCCTTGAAATTTTATACCATATAACCCACCCCGCCCTATCCCTCCCGAATTAAAAAAAAACATTGTCCCTATAAGGTCGGGTTGGGTCAGGACACGTCGGGTTCAGGTATTTTGACCCTCCCTATCTAAAGAAAAGAAGGAGAGTGATCTTAATGGATCTATAACTCATGACCTAACGAAATATAAGAAAACAAATATTAACAACTTGACCAATCAATTAAATGTACTTATTCTTTTATTATAAAACTTTTGATAAAATTTAATCACCGAAATTACTTAAAAAAATTTGTTATAATTCATAGACTACGACTAATATATACACACTGGGCATAATTATACAAAGAGCGGATTCAAAATTTTTGGTTTAATAGTATTTTAGGTTTTTATTAGATTAAATTTAACTAAAAATAAAATTTCTTTTCCCTCAATTTTTAAATTAAATACATAATAAGTCTTTATTATTTTGGATTGAAATATCTTACACCTTCCAATATTATCAAAGCTAGTAATGGGTACCCTTCTCAAGTGGGAATAATTCTGTTTATATATAGAAGATATTTTTATTATTAATAGTTTAATTTACTTTAATAATATTCAGGAAAAACAAATTTGATCCTACGAGAAGATCATAGGTTAAATAAGTTAATTAGTAATCTGAGTTTTAGTTCCATAAACATTATTATTATTGTAATATTTTAAAGGATATAAGTTTGAAAACGTTTATATATTTAAAAATAAAAGGGTAAAGTACATAAATAGTCCCCCGACTATAAGATATTATTTTATTGATTCACTTGATTATTAAAAGTTGTAAAATGGTCCCTCAATTATAGGGGTTGCTTTGTTGAGTCCCTCGACTATTAAAAGTTATAAAATGATCATTTGATTATTCATTATGTTTCAAACTCGTCATTTTATGTTAAAAAACTAAAAGGCATCTAAGTTGGATGTTAACATCCTAACTGAGATATGATAGTTGTTTGAGATTATGAGATAAGATTTTATCATATCTCAATCAGTAAGTTAATGTACAACTCAGATTGTTGTCAAAATTTTAAAGGAAAATGACGAATTTGGAACATAATGAATAGTCAAATGACAATTTTGTAATTTTAATAGTCAAGTGACTCAAGAAAAAACTCCCTACAGTTGAAGGACTATTTTATAATTTTTAATAGTTAAAAGACTTAATAAAGTGATATTCTATAGTTATAGGACCATATATGTATTTTACCCAAATAAAAATTAAAATATTATTAAGAAAACGGCGAATTACGTGGAAGATTAGATGTCTAATAATGATATTGATTTATACTTAAATTTTTATTTATAACGGTTTTAGAATTTGTTACGCACCTTGTGTACCACATTGGTCTGTACTTTTCATTTTATAATAATAATTAATAGAAAAATGATAATTTTTATTATTGTAGTAGATTTAATTTATTATTTATTATATTTTTGTAATTATTTAACTTTCAAAATTGTTTAACTTTTGCTAATGTAGTAGATTTAATTTGTTATTTATACTCTTATCATATTTTCGTAATTATTTAACTCTTAAAATTGTTTAATTACATTATTATGTATCGTATTCTTAACTTAAAACCTTAAATTATAAACGTTATCAACGAATATTATCCCATCACCATTGATATGTACTTTTCATTTTATAATACTAATTAATAAGTAAAAAGATAATTATCGTCCTTGTAATAGACTTATTTTATTATTTTCGTATTTATTCAATCTTTGAAATTGTTTAATTGTATCATTTTGTACTATACCCTTAATTTAAAACATTAAATTATAAACCTTAAACCCTTAATCACAACCCATAACATTTAAATCATAAACCCCAAACACCTAAATTAGGACTCATGATTTAGGGTTTAAAGTTAGAGATATAATATAAAATGATACAATTAAATAACTTTGAGAATTAAATTAATGCAAAAATACAATAAGAGTGAATACGATAAAATAAGTCTACTACATGGACAAAGATGATCATTAAGTCTAATTAATATTAATTAAAATTTAATTAATATCAATTAAAATTAAAGAAACATTAATCCCTATAAATAATTTCTCAAAAAAATATTTATGGATCTTTAAATCGCACCACACAACGTGGCAAAATAAAAAGTTTGACGAGCAAACGGAATTCTCTAATTAACCTTTATTTCCCAAAAATCTTTCGTCCCCTACCTAGCTTTCACCGTACTTTTCCTAAATAATTTATAAGAAAACAAAACCCAATTATCACTTCCTTTCCTCAATCTGTATTGGAGATCAAAATGGTATGCCCCCAAACCTCTCTCCATCATTCAATTTTATTTAATATTATTATTAATGATGAAAGGACAATGATAGTGAAAATGAGTTTTTAAAGAGCATAAATGAGATGATATTATTAAAAAAAAAATTGACAAACGTCGAAATCTTAAGATCTAGAGCGTGTAGTTAAATTATTATTGTTTTTATAGATTTTATCGAGAATTAGTATAAATTTGTAGGTTTGTTTGATTGATATTTGAGATGATGAGTTTTTCTTGTAATGTAGATATATTCTTTTATCTGGAATTTGGCTTCACATATTGCATTTTTTAGGCAAATTCATTGTCTGTAATGGCTGTGGGTGAGGAGTGCAAGCTCTTGGAAAAGCGAAGTGAAACCATTGGTTCATTCTGTACAAGATCAACGAGACGACACAAGAGGTGGTGGTAGAGGAAGTGGGAGGTCCTCGAGAAACTTACCAAGATTTCATCGAGGCCTTGCCTGAAAATCAATGTCGTTACGCTGTCTTCGATTACGATTTCGTTACCGACGAGAATTGTCAGAAATCCAAGATTTTCTTCTTTACATGGTACTAAGATTTCTATAAACCGAACACACTCGATCGTCTTGTTTGTTGTGATTTAAAGGAAAAAGAAAAATGGTGAGTTATTGTGTGGTGGAAATATGGATATAGGGCACCTGATACGTCAAGGGTGAGGAGCAAGATGTTATATGCAAACTCGAAGGACAAATTCAAACGACAATTGGATGGGATTCAATTTGAGCTGCAAGCAACCGATCTTAGCGAGCTCAGCTTGGACATCATCAAAGATCGCGCTGATTCCATTTCCACTACACTTTTTTACTCTTTATTTGCAACACTTATTATTATTTTTTTGTTATTTTCTATATAAAAACCCATAGATTCGATATAAAAAATAATATAGATATAATCGATTGTAACGTTTTCTCTCATTGGTTTACAATTTATCTTTTTTTCTCATCTTTATTGATCGACGACGACACCTGTAACGCTCCGAATCCCGAGTTAGAAGTTTTGGACTAACCCGAGATGGACATTGGGTTAATTTCTAACTTGTAAGATGTTTTAACCCAAATTAAAGTGGATTGGGCTTGAGGTAAGCCCAATAAGGAGTTAAAAAGGACATTTTTAATCTACAGTCAGAATTAGAAGACTAAGGTAACAATTAAACCTTCTAAAATTTCAAAAGGCTGAAATCTTTAATTGCTTAGTGAGATCACGTCTGATACTCCCTATTTTTCTCAACTCTTCCTTATCTCTTCTTCCTCTCCAAATTTTCTTCTTCTTTCTTATTCTCCTCTAAGTTAAGCAAGTTAAAGGTGATAACTTTGGAACCTGGCAACCTTAGTTCAGCAATACCAAGGTAAGGAGTGAATTCAGCATCTTTAGAGTTTTCTTTTGAACCCTTAACTTCACAATTTCACCAAGAGAGCCAAGAACATATTTTTGTGGGGTTTAAGAATTTTCAAGATTTCAGCTTGTTTTCAATAATCCACATGTTTAGGAAGTTTTCTTATTACCTTCTTAACCATTTCTTTCAGCTAGTAATCTATCCCTTGATGTTTGTCTAGTAAGAGAGATTGGAGAAAACTTCAAAGCTAAAGGGAATGAGAAACTCACTCTTGGTTGAGTATTGGGTGTTTTCAACATTTTAGCATCAAAGGTAACTCACTTTTGACTCAACTATACTATGCGCAAGTCATTTAGATAAATGTAGTAGGTTGCATAAGCTTGAAACATTCCCATGGTAGATTTCATGTTTTAGAGTTATAAACATGTTTAAAACCTTATTTGTGTTCCTTTGTATCTTCATAAAACATTGATAATGTTTAGGGACCTCCCTAAGGTTTTTAGGATAGTAGAATATGAGTTTTTGCTCCTATTTTATGCTCTCTGTAGGTTGAGTTTCGATACTAGAGGGATAGTATCTAAACTTGTTCTTCTTCTTGGGCAAAATCGTGAGTTTTTGGGCAAGATTATCGATAATTTGGGTCATAGTTTCCAAACTCCCAGAAAATATCGAAACTAGGCAATCCAGAATGTCTAAAAGTATCGATACTTGTAGAAAGTATCGAAACTTTTGCAGGAGTATCGATACTCTTGGGCTAGTATCGATGTTTTCAGTTTGTTTTGGATAAAATGTCAGTTTTTAAGGGAATTAGACTCGAGGTACCCCAACACTTCAGTATATCCTTAAATAAGACTTCAAGCGAGAACAATAATTAATTTCAGAATAGTAGAAACAAAATATGGCTAGGTTTACATAAAACTAGCCTTGTTTGATGCTCGAGAAACAATCAGGAAACTCGAGTTTCTTTTAGCATAAATACGACAATTAGTGGATCCAAGTCAATGTCACAGTACTTTAGCAGCCTACTGGGTGCAGATGCCCCAAGACTCGACGGAGTAAGTCGGTGGGTGCATGTTTCCGATGGTGCTTCGAGAGTGCTAGAGGATGTGTGAGCTCCGAGATGCAGAATCCCTCAGTCGCACCATGATGCCAACCACATATTAACATCCAAGTAGTTGTATACTCAGACCTATGCCACTTGTCATTTCATTTAGTAAATGCATATAATATAGTACAGTTTTTCGTGAGGCGTTGACCTCGTAAGCTTGGCATTCAGAATGTGTTTCCATGTGCGGGCTCTTAGGGGCAAATTGTGGGGAACTATCGTCATCAGATATTCTAGTGCAACAAAGAAGATTTCTAGAGACCTTTCAGAGTACGTCTTGAGTCATCTTTAGAGGGCATGTACTGTTATGAACCTTGTTATGTATTCAGTCGTAACTCTTTTGAAACTTAATATTTTGTATTATTTTGTGGATGTATTTTGAGAGCTCTCCATTATTTGTAAACCCAATTTATTATTATGTTTTTATATTACTTTATGAATGTCTAAATTTTAGAGATTTACAAGTAGTTTTAAAATAAAATTTTAGGTCACTATTTCGGTAATACCGTGTAACATTGTAATTCATGTCTTCAGGTCTAACTGGATTGCGGCGCTACAACACCAACTTTAATGTTGGTTGTCGACCGTTGACATTTTTTTATTGTCTTTTTCCTTTCTTATGTTGTATCTCTATTTTCTTTTGTTTTTTTTTATTTTCAGTAAGTCTGCTTGTATGACACGTTTTCATCTGCCTTTATTTGCCTTTATGACACGTTTTTATATTCCTTTGTGAGACGTTTCTTTTGTCATTTTGTATATTTTTCAATCGTTTGACTTTTTTTCATTTATTTTTAAAGGTTGATTTGACGTCGCTACGACTGATCAATATGTCATTTATCTGATATATTGTTGATCTTCCCTGCTTTGGACAATCGGAGGGATTTGGATACCGTTTTACTATCGTGGATAACTTTTCATGTCGCTCGAGTCTGATTTGCGATTTTGTCAGTGGTCTTTCAATATCTTGATCCCTTTTTATGGTTGGCTTATCGACGTGATCAAATCTATTTGTATTAATTTTTGTTCGAGTTTTTTTGTTAGATTTTTAATATTTTCTCGTATGGTCCTTATGATCTTAGGTTGTTATTTTGTTTGAATAATTATAGGAAAATTTTCTAATTATTTACTTAAATTACGATCTTGATTGTAATTTATGATATTTTTATTTTAAATAAAATTAATTACTTCCGTTAAAAAACAATATAGATATTACAATTTGAATTCAGATTTAAAAGACTATCCCATATATTTCAGGTATATATTAGGAGTGTCCTTGGTATTTAATTTACATTTGCTGTTCTCTGTAATGCTCCTATAGTGCTGCAATGGCACCATGGACGATTTTTGCTTAGGCGGACTAATTATTTAGTTTAATACGACATCATATATTATATTTTGAAAATTACGGTATTTATTACTGTTATTTAGAACTCGTCTCGTTGACATGACGAGTTTTAATAAAAAAATATTCTTTTATTGGAATTTATCACTCTGACGTGATAAAATCTAATAAAAAATTATATTTTATTAGAAATTATCAGTTTGATGTGACGAGTTTAAATAAAAAAATATTATTTGAACGAACTCATCATGTGCGTAGTGAATTTGTCCTGCTCAATAACATTTGTTGTAGATCCCAAATTATTTTGAAGGTAATTTAATGGCCCAATATTTTTACTCGATTATCTAATTGGGCTAATTTTTTCAGCCGTGTGTCTAATTGGGCTAATTTTTTCCTGGCACCATGCCTTTGATGAAGAAATCGTGCGTATATATATTAATGGCAAATATTGAAATTATATATAAATTTTGGTTATACATATAATGTTATATATGGATATTACTTTTAAAATATATAGGGTTAATTAAAATCAAAATTATGTTTTAATTAAGTTCAAATTAAATTTACATATTATATTGTATATTTGAGTAAAATCCATGTTTAATTTTAATATTTGTCTCATATATAAATTATGAGTTACTTGCATCATACATCCCTCAATTATGGCCCTCATTCTATATTGGTCCCTAAACTTTTGAGCATTATATTTTCTTCCCTAAACTATGACTATCATTCAAATTAGTCTTCAAACTTTTAAATATTTATGTTTCATCTCCAAATTATAATTTTTATTCTAAATTGGTCACTAAACTTTTTAAATATTTTAATTTCATATCAAATTGTGCGTATATATTAATCATATTCCTTGTTAATAAAACCATTAGTCCAAATTATTTTATTATATGTTTGAAAAATAAAATTTAGGTTAAACTATGGTTAAAAATAATTACATATGTGGATGAATTTGGGGATGAAAGTGGAAGATTCAAAAGTTTGGAGACTAATTTAGAATGAGAGCCAGATTTTGGGAATGAAATTGGAATTCTTAAAGGTTTAAAGACTAATTTAAAATGAGGATAATAGTTTGGGGACATATTACGTAATTAACTCATAAATTATTGTTTATTTTGGGTCTAAAAGGAGTTAAAGATTTCAAATGTCTACCACTAATAGAAGTGATAATAAATAGGAATAATATTTGGTGTCTCTAGGGAAACAAGTGGGTAACGGGATTCATATGCTAATATTGTATTATATATAAAAACAAACTGCCTTGAATGGTTTAGTCAAATAGCATAGGAGAAAGGTCAGGCAAAAACCTTAACATAAAACTAGCTGTCCCACTAAAATCTGTCAACAGTTTTCCAGGAAGCTCATGTCATTGTTAATGGGGAAATCCAACAGCAACTGCAGTGCAGTGTCCGATGAATCTTCCGAGCAACATGAATCGGACGAGTCGATTTGTTCCTCGGTTTCGTCGATTCGATTGCTTGCAGGGGTTGAGGAACCAGCTGCGTTGGGGCAGGCATCGACCGTAACAGCCGAAACCGATCCGCATTTCGTCGATGAAGACGTCTGCGATATCGAGCTTCGACAAGCAGTCGAGTGTTCATTGTTCAACTTACGAAACGATTCACCGACTTCTGAATTCCATAACCGAAGAAAATAATCGGGAGAATTAGGCTGCAATGACTCTTTGGAGAGGCGAGCCTCTGCTTCGAGTCGAGCACTCTCCCATTGAGCCATGTGACGAGTCGCGGGAGACGAAGGCGCGGCTAAGATCGGACCGCCGCAAGGGGGAAAGGGCTTGTGAGTTTGTGGATCAATTCCCATGCAAAGTAGGCGTTTCCTGAGGTGAGTGTTCCATAGGTTCTTGATCTCATTGTCCGTTCTTCTCGGCAGTTGAGCAGCAATGGCGACCCACCTTGGAAATTCAACAAACATTCAAAACAAAACCAAAATTCCCAAACAAAGCTAATTACAAAAAGGGAATACCTGTTTCCAAGAATGCCATGAAGCTGAATGACAAGCTTCTCTTCTTCAATGGTGAAGGGACCGCGTTTTATGTCCGGCCTAAGATAGTTCGTCCATCGAAGCCTGCAACTCTTGCCGCAGCGAAGAAGACCTGTCGATGAAGAAACGTTGGTTAAAAACAAATAGATCTAAACAAAACAGTGACATGAACTTGAAAGATCAGTAAACCCTGAAGTCTATACTAAAAATCTTAGCACTTTGCGAGTGTCAGCTTTAGTGGACACAAATAAACATCCGAAAAGTACTTAAAGCACAAAAGAACAACACCAAGAAAAAGGGTTTTCTTGGACTGAAGCAAACCTGCAAGCTTAGGAAGAGAACGCCAGCTTCCATGGCCGTGTTGCTTTATGTAATTCACGAGGATCTCGTCTTCTTCAGGTGCCCATGGCCCTTTCTTCAACCCCTTCTTTTCGCAACATGGCGTCCTACCCATATTTTTTGAGAAAAACTCACCGAGTCCTGAGTGAAGTCAAAACATACAAAGAGGTGCAACACGAGAGAGAAGGACAGGGAGATGCTTTAAGTGCGAGTTTGATCTTATCTAGGCAAATCAAAAAGTAAATAAATACGAAGAAAGATCAGTCCATCAGTGAGTTTCAAGCTGTCTTCTGCTGCTGCCTATGCTTTTATTTTTATGTTCAATCAATATGCGGTATACAAAAACATTGCAACCATTAATGGTTGACAAAATACAACATAAAACATTGAAGACAACTTGAAACCATCATAAAAAGAAAAAATAATGACAAAACAACAGTGAGGAGTGCAGGGGATTCCTTGTTTTGAGTTGCACAGTAGAGAAAAAAAATTGAAAAGAAACCAGGGGGAGTGCAGTGGAGGTGAAAAGGAAAGCATTAATGATGGGATTCTCTCTCTCAGAGGACATTGAAACATTAACGAGGAAAGAGGGGGAGTAATGTCTATGAAAATGACATGCATCGCCATGATGCACAATTCAGTCGCATTAATTTCTTTTCGTTTGTTTGTTTAGTGAGAAAACGAGGGAAAAATTAGCTAAACCTTATATATTTGACCAGGACCAATAAAAAAAATTCAATTAGAATAATATTATCTATGTAACTTTCCTTTCTTTTCTATCATTATAAATAGAAAATAGGAAATAAGATTTTATATGTAATTGTAACGGATTTTGTATTTCTCTACGTATGAAATTCTTTTCTTATGTTGGTGATTTTTTCTTATAAGATTTTTTTACGTAAATCTTAGTTTAAATGGCGATTTTCCCGATATATCACCGGTGAATAATATATTTCTCGATCTAACATCGGTCAGATAATATTTTCTGATCTAACACCCTTAGCAGTAAAGCGCGCCCCCTGCACGATGATTTGGCGCCACGTGGGGTATAGCGCGCCTCCTGCACCGCGCTATACGGTGATCTGGCATACACATGGGTATAGCGCGGTCTCTGCAGTGCGCTATACGCCACGTAGGGGTATAGCGCGGGGCAGGTACTGCGACATACCTTTAATTTTATATAGCGCGGTGCAAGTACCGCGACATACCTTTACTCCTGACATAATTTTATATAGCGCGGGGCAAGTACCGCGTTTTGTATAACTTTCCTCGCTATAAATACTATTATCCGCCGGTTAAGTTTCTCACATCTCTCCTCTCAACTTATAAATTAATACAACAATTCCGTCAACGAGTCAATGATTCTGGCAATCTTCTCATATTTTATTTAGAAGTTCGTGCGATTTTTCGTTATAAGGTAATTTTGTTATAATTTTTTATTATATTTATTGTTTATTATGATTATTTGAAAAAATATTATACTAATTATTTTTAATTAATTTTTGTGTTTGTAAAATTGGAAAGCGGAAGCATACGTCGAAATAGTTTTGCGGTGCATGTAATAATATTAAATTATATTATTTAATTTATTTACGTTGATGTGTAAAATTTTTATTGTGTTATATGTTCGTTCATATATAATTTATTAAATCAGGTTTGTTTCATTTTTTTTGCAGATATAATAGTGCCGCACTTTTAAACTCAAATAATGGCGCGACTTTCAGCTATTGTTTATTATGTTGGTGAAATTCGAGAAGATGAAATCGGCATTGTTTTCGTATCAAATGAGCGTGTTAAAATATCATTCAAGAGAAACATAACTCTTGAGGAGCTGATAACGAAGATTTCGAGGAAGATTCATGTTGGAAGTAGTAGAAGAGTGTCGTCGTTGCAATATAGATTTCCAACATCATTGTTGTCATTAACTTATACAGCGTTCGAACTTTCGAACAATGATGATGTTGAAATGATGGTTGAAGCTCAAAGTAATTATTCAGACGCCGCTATTGAGATGTATGCACATTTTGTTCAAGTGCGTGCTGTTCGGGGTCAATCATTAAGCTCCCACTATGGGCTGCCTAAACAAGTTGATCAAGTTGACAGCCCAACGAAAGTAATGTGTAATGATTTTAATGCCATAATGGGGAGACATTCATCCGCAACTCCTTACGGTATGTACCGAGGTAGGTCGACAAACAATCCGTATGACAACATCGCATCCAGTTCAAGGGGAAGGCATTCATCTGCAAATCCCTTTGACCTTAATATGGAGATGCCATCGACGCAACCATCTGTGCAGTTTCCATTTGACGCGATGGCTTCAAGCTCTAGGGGGAGGCATTCGACTGCGAGCTTTTTCGATCTCAATGTCGATATGCCTTCCATTTCAAGGGGAAGGCGTGCAAGTAGTAGGTTCTACGACCTAAATGTGGAGAGCATGGAGGAATCATCATCTCCACCAGAAGAACCGCTTCGTGAGCCTGGTGCGGATGTTGCTGAGACTGGACTATTCATTCGCCCAGAATCACCGCAATTCAACTCCGATGATGATGAAGTTCTAGAAAATATGGCACAAACTGACCCTCCTGCACACATGTATGAAGCTGATTATGGTGTAATGTACGGGCCAGAATTTGCGGATATGCCTCATCTCGGTGACTATGGGTATTACTCATCAATAAATAATGGTGAGTTATCTTTAGGCATGGAGTTTTCAAGCAAAGAAGAAGCGATGATGGCTATCAAAAATTATAATATCCGTAATTCTGTTCAGTCCAGAGTAGATCGCTCCACGACCGAAAAATATGTATGCTACTATGCCCAGCGTGAAAACGGATGCAATTGGATGGTTCGCGTATCGAAAAGGAAGAGGAAAAACAACAGATGAGAACTAACATTATACAACGGTCCTCACATATGTTGTGCTGGAGAGGTCAACCAAGATCATCCCAACTTGGACTCTGAAGTGATATGCCAAGCCATCATGGCCATGGTCAAAGCAAGCTCTCATATAGCTGTTGCAGTGTTGATTTCAGCTATACAATCGCAGTATGGGTACACTGTCTCCTATAAAAAATCTTGGTTGGCAAAACAAAATGCCATTGTCAAACTTCATGGCGAATGAGATGCATCTTACAATGAACTTCCAGGTTGGTTTAGGCTGGTGCGGACGTTGAATCCTGGGATAATTGTGGACTTCAAAACCTCCTATGCATACTATAATGATCGAGTTATTCGCGATCGATGCCAATTCTATCAGGTTTTTGGAGTTACCCACAATGCGTTAATGCTGTCAAATACTGCAAGCCTGTGGTCCAGATCGACGGGACTTTCTTGTATGGAAAATACAAGCAAGTTTTATTATTGGCAGTTGTCCAAGATGGCAATCGCAACATTCTTCCAGTTGCTTTTGCTCTTGTCGAAGAAGAAGATACAACTTCTTGGGCTTTTTTCCTCCGAAATTTACGGGCACATGTTATCACGAGGGAAAACATCTGTGTCATTTCAGATCGCGGAGCTAGGATCAAAGCAGCAATGGAGTCTTTGGGTCCAGTGTGGCAACCACCCTTTGTCCAACATAGGTATTGTCTTCGACACATTGCCGCGAACTACCATGGAAGGTACAAGAAGAATGATGAGCGTCAATTAATTGTGCGCATGTGTAAGTGAAACTTAGCAAGTTTATTTTCTTTCAATCGTTTTAATTTTGTAAAGACATCAAGTTAGTAAGTTATACATTTTTTGATCAGGTTACGAACTACTTCCTCGAACATTTGAATCAATGTTTCAAGAGTTGCGGGCGAAGAACGAGGAAGGATATGATTACATCAGCCTCATCGATAAAGAAACGTGGACGAACACATATGATGGTGGATATCGATATGGACACATGACGACCAACTTGGCAGAGGCAATCAATTCAACCTTAAAGGGTGCACGTCACTTACCAGTAGCGGCTTTGGTAAAGACTACATATTTTCGTTTGGGGGCGCTTTTTGCGAAGCTCAGGGGACAAGCTCAAACCTGGATGCAAGACGGTCATGCCTATCACCCTAGATTAGTTGCAGATCTACAGAAAAAAATTGCTGCATCAAATGGAATGTCTGTAACAAGCTTCTCTAGAAGGCATGAAATGTTTCGTGTCACAGAGTTGACGCGACCTCTTCAAGGGATTGAAGCTGTGTCGTTAAGAGTAAATCTAAGGGACAGAACGTGCAACTGCGGGTTTTTTCAAGCTCTGAAGTATTCATGCTCTCATGTGATAGCAGCTTGCTCGCATACACGTCAAGACTATAACCATTTTGTGGATCCTGTATACCTACTATCTGAAGTTTTTAAGGTATACGAATTTGAGTTTCCCCCTATAGGTAATGACAAAGACCCTGATGAGATTCAAGATTGGCTTCCGATTGTACCAAATTCGAGTTTATTGAGAGAGCGTGGTCGTCCAAAATCCAACCGAATTCATTGCGATATGGATATTAGAGAAAGACCTAGACAAGACAGAAGATGTGGGCATTATAGAAACCCATGACACACTAGAAAAACATGTCCACTTCTGTTGTCATCAAGTAACAATTGATGAGGAAATGATGTATTTTATTATCAAATAATAATTCTTGTACTTTAATTTGCATTTACTTCAAGTTAATGTCATTTGATAATCACCGATGAAGATTAAAAAAACAAACACAATCATTAAATTTTAACAAACTAATAACAATAAGTATTAAATGGTAAATGATAACCAAATTATAATAACTGATATTAAATGGTAATAAACAAAACGAACTGAAATACATTAAAAAGTCCAACAAATTTAACAAAATAAAGTAAGTATTAAATGAGAAATAATAAAAAATTACAATTTAACAAAATAAAGTAAATACAAATATAATAAAAATAAAATCTATCGATGCCTGAGACGCGAATGTGTTCCGCAGGGCGGTGGCTGTCAGTCTCGAGGAGGATTTCTTCGTATCACTTGTTCTGACTCCTCGCTGTCATCATCATCGTCGTCATCATCATCGTCGTCGTCGTCTTGCGCTGGTACATTAGGTTGATGAGGAGCTGATGACGATGAAGCACCTCCGTAGAATAAGGACCCTGGAGGTGTATGACTGACTATCCCATCGGCCTGCGAAAATTGGGAAAACTCATAAAACCCAGACATCGCTAAGTGTGAAAAGTGTACAGGAGGCGGTGTTTGTGCTGCGGCCATGGGTGATGAGGCTGAACCCGCCAAATATCCAACATATGAACCCCATGTCAGATCTGCAAACATATACCCATAATAGCCTCCAAGAGGGGTCATCTGTGACGGTGGCGGTAGCGGGGTCATAAAACCAGGTGAAAGCGGCGGCGGCGGCATCTGGTAATGGAAAGGTGATGGAGGCATCATATATGGCTGCGGTGGCTACTGGGAAGGTCCTGCTTGTGCAGCTGAGGATGAACCGGAAGCATATGCTCTCCGTCCACGAGTCGGGGGACGATGGTGCTGTGTCGGTGAACGTCTCTATCGACGTCGTGGAAATGTCTGCCCTCGTGCATCCTCGGGAAGTAGAAACGGTTCCCATTACTGTTGAACCACTCATAATAATCCTCAGCATACATCAAGAGGTCATCAAAAATGGGCTCTCTACGGTGAAGGCGCCAATGTCGATCCTCCTACAACACGACCCACCCATGATTCCTCACCAGTCAATCTATATATGTCTTGCTGCGTCTATCTAAGCTATGCAACTCGTCCATATTGTGAGGTTCTTCCGGAATTGGTTGAAAACAACCAAACTGCCAGAGCACGCGATCAGTGGAGTGTCACTCGACGGTCGCATAACAGATCAGAGGGACCATCGCCATCCAAACATCTAATGGACCCCTCAACTCAGATGGGATCACCGCCCTCACATCATCAGTAGAATATGGCACCCATTCAAACTAAAACAAATAATATATAATTTTTTATCAAAATAATAATCTAATTATATAATTATAATCTAAAATCGATTTTTAAACATTAAAATTCATACCTGTCTGCCAGCCTTCTGATCGATTAGCACCCTAATCTTTTCTAAATCATCATGTAGCTCCTGATGATTTTTCCTATCAGTAGACCACCTATTCAATGACAAAAATTTGTTATACGCTATATAAAATTATTAATATACAAAATCAGTTTTATAATTACCTCAGAAGTAGTGGAAATACGAATGGTTTCTTCACAACGGGACATAAAAAGGGCAATCGATACCATGCCCAAGACTGCAGCAGCAGGAGACATCCGTCGATAGCATTACGCCTGTAGTCAGTGGCTCCACACATCTCCCTGTACAGCAAAGCCAAAACTGTCGAGCCCCAACTAAATGATCCGGCGAGACGAAAGTCGCTAAGATGTCGCAACCACATGCAGTGAACTAGGTTGTGCAATTTGTCCGGCATCAGCAACCCTCCTATCAGCTGCAGTCTCTATTAAATACGGCAAGACATGGCTGGGTATCACTGACTTAAGATTCCTAATAAAATGATCTAACACACGGTCCTTCTCCTAAAAATAAATAATTACAAAAATTAATTCTTAATCTAATAATCATGTATTAAATAAATCAACTAATTATTACTAATAATTTAAATTAAATTAAAACGTTAAAATGTTACCGTATCAGCAAAGTGTCGAGATATTTAATTCTTAATCTAATAATCATGCATTAAATAAATAACTAAATATTACTAATAATTTAAATTAAATTAAAAACGTTAAAATATTACCGTATCAGCAAAGTGTAGAGATATATGATTTCCATCCAAGCGAAGTAGACTGCCTTCCATTATATATCTGCAAAAGAATTATATTAGTAAAATATTAAATAAAGTAAAAATATAATAGTAAAAATATTATAAAATATACCTTAAAAAGAGAGTATTTGAGAGAAATTTAGAGAATTTGAGAGAATTTGGTGTGATAAAAGTGATTGAGTATGGGGGTATTTATAGGGAGGATGGGGACGTGAGGGGGGTAATTAGGGGTATAGCGCCCCCTGCATCGCGCTATACCCCACGTGTCAGATATCCAGGTATAACGCGCTTTAGGGGTCGCGCTATACCCACGTGTATGCCAGATCACCGTATAGCGCGATGCAGGGGGGCGCACTTTACTGCTAAGGGTGTTAGATCGGGAAATATAATCTGACCAGTGTTAGATCGGGAAATATACTGTTCACTGGTGATATATTGGGAAAATCGCCAGTTTAAATTCATTGATACTCTATTTTAGGTGTCAGGTTTGTTTCTATATAAAATGGGAATTTATTTATTAACAGTATATTTTTTTATTAATTTGGGGTATGCATATTTATTTAAATATAATTTTTAAACTTTTAATATTAAACACTGATAGGCTAACATTTTTAGTGCTCGAACATTAGATTTCAAAGAATAACAACAACTATATTACTATTGAAATCGTTTGGATCATGTTTCTTGAAGGTCAAGAAATTGTTGGGACTTTCAAAGAGAGAAATCTAAACTAATTCAACAAGCCATCTGTAAAACCCCCAACCCATATCCGACCCGGATACGAGTCCGAGGTGTCACATTGACTTTTCAAATCATTTACTTTGACAAAAAATAAAATAATTAAATAAAAATTCAGTTCGACATTTTCAATAAATCAAATAATTGCTATTGTGTAAAACATATTGATTTACAAAACTTATCAAAGCGTATCCGACACCAATCTTTTATCTTACATGCCAACTACATTTCATAAAATGCATATAATTCAAGATTTTTCTGATCTGAACTTCAGGAAGGAGATGCTGACCTGATGAGCTCATCTTCGATCCATTTTTCCTCTTCTCGAAACCTACGTGTGAAACATTCACACGCTAAGTCGATGACTTAGTGAGGCATTAACACTTAAATATAAAATCTCAACTCTAATTCCTACTCTACACGCTTCATAGAATTATAGTAATTTAATAAGCTCATAATACCTAAAAAACATAATTACATACATATATATACCATACCAAATCATATATTCTTTGATGTACTAATTACACATAGACACAGATATCATCATTTACATTCATAATCTTTTATATGTTATCATCGCTTCTCCCTTTTTATATTATCATCTTCTTCTTATCTTTAATACATATACATATCATATAACATCACATCACTAACAAACATATAACATCACATAGAATTTTTGCATATTATATCTTTAATGGCCCATGTACACATGTGAGAACTATAGGTATGTGAGTCTATAGAGGTTGTGCACTAATGCTGTCACCACAACTCATATAAATGCACCGAAGTGCCATGTAGAATTACACCGAAGTGCCGCGTAGAATTGCACCGAAGTGCCGCGTAGAATTGCACCATAGTGCCATATAAGATGTCCATAAAGACCACATAGAAAATTCCTTAAGAATCATATACATATGCTAAGGACCAAATATGTATCTCAAAAGACCTCATACATGTTCCAAAGAATACATATATGTCTCGAAGAACCGCGTAGACCCTCGACTCTTGGCATGCCAATTATACCTCTAGCTCTCAAGACATATAACATGAGCATTAATATTTATGTTTGTCACATATTCACACATTCGTATCAAATAGGCATATAATCTCATAACTTCTTGTCACGTAGATCGTGTAATATTCTCGTAGAGTCTCATATCTCATTATCATATATATCATATCATATATATGTGTATTCACATAGACAAATAGTCATATATATCACTTTCACATAGCTTATATCATACTTTCATGTAATCACACATCTCTTGTCACATGTCTTATATTTTATGATCATATAATCATATAACTTATTATTACATATCTTATAGTCATATACCTTATTTCATTTCTCCCTTTGATTACATAAGTCAATTATATTAGTTCACATGGTTTATCACATACACATGCATTCATATAGATCATGTATAAAGATGCACTTAACATCTAGACATATGCATATACTCATGTACACATAAGCATCATAGCACTACATGCTTGTATTCGTGTACTCATGTAATCTAATATTAGAATTAGACTCATCGCAAGTCTTAATTCCATAAATAACTTATACTTAATATCATGTACTCATTTTCATATAGTCTATATATATACACACACACACACACACCATAACTCCATGTTTTACATAATTACTTATCTCCCATCATTTATTTACTAATTTCATATATTTACCTAGTTCAATTTCACATAACTTATCACATATACAAGTCTTCTAACAAATTATCATCAAAAGCTTCTATAATATCTCTCTATGGCTTCATAGATTTTTACTATATATCTTATTTATTATAAATTCATTTAAGCCTATAAATCTTTCCCATATAATTTATCTTACATGTTTATATAGTCACTTCTTCTTGTTATCATATAAGTCATTGGTATTTTACATAGTTCGTGGTCCTATAATTTATATCTCAGGTTCATGTAACTCATATAGCATTTTCCTATAATACATAAATCATTTCCATATAACACATATCATATAAATTCATACCACATAACATGTAATACGAACTAAGCATATTCACGTAATATCAAACATAATCATACTTCTAATCATACAGTCATATATTCAACATATTGGAAACAGGCTTGTCACAAGTATAATTTCCATATACAATACGTATATTCTAATAATACGCACTCACCTGGCCTCACTAGTCAATACCGATCTGTTATCCTTTCCTTGATCGATCTTACTTGCCAAGTTTCGGAACTTGTTTAAGCTCTGTATCTACATAATCATACATGGATCCATATCAGTATTCTAATTGATATATTATAAACTATCACTCCTTAGGATAAAAAGAAAGCTATTTTTATCTTTTAATGAAGGTATGCATCGATGCACTCTATAGTGTATCGATGCATTCCTTAACGTGTGCATCGATGCACTACCTGTACATCGGTACACAAATCCCATTTGATGTTTGTATTTTAAGGGGGTGCATTGATGCACTAATGACATTCGATGTTCATTTATTTGAGAGTGCATTGGTACACATTGAATGTGCATCGATGCACACAACCCATAAATGATACTTTGAGCACGAAAATCCCTTCATAATCCTCTCAACTCTTCATATTTCACCCCTTTTTATATTCTTAACTCTCATACACCTATTTAAACTAATTAATACCCATTCAATATCTCTTAAACTTCAAAATCCATTCTCACATAGAATTTAAGAATCTCACTCAAATTCCAACATGTTCTAAATCTAATTATAACACTTCATATCCCATAAATGATACTTTGAGCACGAAAATCCCTTCATAATCCTCTCAACTCTTCATATTTCACCCCTTTTTATATTCTTAACTCTCATACACCTATTTAAACTAATTAATACCCATTCAATATCTCTTAAACTTCAAAATCCATTCCTCCACATAGAATTTAAGAATCTCACTCAAATTCCAACATGTTCTAAATCTAATTATAACACTTCATATCCCTTAATTAGCTTGATGACAAGTCAAATCTCACTTCCAATGCTTATTATGAACTCTATTCCAAGATTTCATTTTTCTACTTCCTTTCTTAAATTCTTCATATACTCCTCATCTTGTGATTTTAAGATAACATAAGCTTTTCTTAAGCTTAGTTATCATCTAATGATCATAACTCAATCTTAAATTCAGTTAAATATCAACCAACAAGAAATCTTACCTTTGCTCTTGGTTTCCACACGTGAAGAAGAAAGGAGAAGAAGAGAACTTTGGAAACTAGAACCTTGTATCTCTTCATTTCCACGTGTTATATCCTACGTAAAGGAGGAAAAAAATATTTCTTGTGGAATTACTATTATACCCTTCAACATTTCTATAATTATCATCTAATCCAAAAAGGAATTATTCCTATTTAAGTTATTGAACTTTTAACTTGTTTCGAAATCGAGCACATAGTTTTCAAAATTTACAATTTAGTCACTTACCCTGATTTGGGATATTACACCATCAATACGAAGAATAATACGAGCTTTGATTATTTAAGTGTAATCAAAATCGAATTCTTATTTGTGTCATTGTTCCATTTGATTTCGATTTGTATAAATATATTATGTAAAATTAATGAATTTTTGATTTCGACTCTAACCGAGCACTCAACCAACATATTAATGGATAAGATATGTTATTGATTGTTTCAATAGGCCATTATGATGTTTCAATACGTACAAGCATTTGTTGAAGAGAACAATTATTGTTATTATATTGTTATCGATACTTGTTAATGAGGTGAGATCCAAATATTCATAGACTAATAATACACTACCGAACGTTTTGCTAAATAATACAATATTTTTCTAAGTATATAAAATTTTGCTCAAATGTTTTGCCATTATTATATGGCATAAAATAATGTGTATATTATGTTTACATTTATAATTTCATATGTTATTTGAAAACGTTTTTTACAAGTGTTTTTGTTTGTGTCTTTGAAATTATTTTCAACATGTTTTTTTGTTGTTGTTCGCAGTTTGGGTTACTAAGATATCGTGTTGTGATGATCGATTATTACCTTTATTTGTAAATTTTATTATTTAAACCTCTTTTAATAATTTTAAATGCTATAAAATTCTCATATGTGATATTATTAATAATTTAATCTTTAAATTGATGTTTTATGATTATCTCAATAATTAAGTATCTGATTTGATTGCATTTAAATTTAGATCAATCAATGCGATATTTTTAATTTAATTTTCGACTAAATCAAATTGAAAGAACTATATAGTGTCTTTGCCCTTCATGCATTGCAAAGTAAAAATATCAATACTAATATAGATTAATTCAAGTGATAAGTAGTTTAATATTGTTTAAGTATTGTCTCGAATTCAAATATTTACATATACAAAAAATCTATTTTGATAGACTTACCTATCAAAATTAAGTATACAACACGTGAAATCTTAAAACCGGAACAACAACTAAAAAAAGTAAAAATGCCATTGGTAAATCTTTTCAGTAACGAAGGGGATAGTAAATAAGGTCAGTACAAAGTCAAACAGCACGCCAAGCTAAGATAAGTTCGGTCGAAAGATATCTTAATGTGGTGTTTTGGAGTTCGATTTATGGACGAAAGATGTCGTTACTGTGAATGTCATGTGTCCGTATCCAATATCTATTCTATTGTCTTGTTTTCCCCTTTTTACTATTTTGCTTACGCTTTAATCTTTTATTATATAAACTTATATTTAATGTATTGATAATATATAAATTTATATATTATAAATATCATTAATTATAATAGTTTTTTTCAACTAGTTAAGTAATATACTAACATTGGCATATTTTATTTTTATTTGTGATTAATTAATTTTAAATTAAATAACAAAATTGGAAATTGTTTTCGGGACGACTTAATACATTATATAAAGGTAAAATTTAAGGAAAGATAACCTAATATAAGATTAAGGAAGGGCACGACATAAATTGTTATAAAAAATATAATATTTTTTGTTTGACGCAATCTTAAATGTTAACATTTTATTAATATTTTTTGATTTTAAATTTTCTTCATAACATTTTAGATTCATTTTTTATAATATTTTTCAATTAAACTAAAAATATTAAAAAATTAACATTTTAAATTTTATTTAACCGATAATGTTATAATTTTGTATAACATTTCAATCTTATTTTTTATTCTTAAATTAAACTGTAGGACGATAAAGTTGCACAAAATAAAACAACAAAAAGGCGGTGCAGAAAAGAGGCTTTTTGAAGTAGGGAGGTGTTGGTGCCATAAGGATAAAAGTGAAGGTTGAAAATGCAAATAAAAATATTGGAGGAATTGTAGGGTAATTTTACCCAAAATTTACCATAACAATTAAATATTATCTATCAGATATCCGTTCTCTAAATATTATTGATCTAGCATATTTTCTGACAAAGCGCGGATCATGGGGTGCGCCATCGTAGGGTTCTATCCGAGCTGGCGTAACCGTGATAAAACGCGGATAATGAAGCGTGTCGTTGCTAGGAATCACACACGTGACAGAAGGCGCGAATCATAATCCGCGTCTTGCATTTAAATCCCAACAGTCCCGCCTTAAATATCGTCCAACCCCCCGTCCCCCTATAAATAGCCCCTCATCCAACACTTATACCACACAAAAAAAAAACATTTTATTTCTTCCTTCTCTATATCATTCTATCAATTTCTAAGTAAATATAATTATCATTTTTAGAAGCTAAAATTTTTCATTATATTATAATCATTTAATAGTTTATTATTTTATTATATTATATTATATTATATTTAATATTAATTTTGTAATTATAAAATGGCAGGCTAGTTGCTGCATTTAGATGAGAATCATATATCGAGTCATTTTGTTGATACAATAATAATTTTTAATTCTATTATTTTATTTATAATGAATGTTTTATTTATTTATTTTTAATAATAGTTTATATTTTAATTTATATACTATTTATTTAATTAGGTGAATGATCGTATATTAGATCCATTTATTCGTAACGCTAAATTATAGATACTGAGTCGTGTATGGCTGTATTTAGCTGAGGTTGGATTCAGTTACATAGTGAAATATGAAGGGCACTGTAACCTTGAATGTAATCTTATTTCTGCACTGATTGAGAGGTGGAGACCAGAGACACACACATTCAATCTTCCGTGTGGGGAGTGCACTATTATGTTGGAGGATGTTTCCTTACATTTGGGGCTTCCGGTAGATGGGGATGTTATTTCTAGTGTGGCGGATGGTGATTGACATTCCTTGTACGAGGAATATCTTAGAGGTATCCCCCTTAATTTCAACGGTGGTTGAATATCGTTATCATGGTTGGCTAGAAATTTTCAACGGTTGAGCGATGACTGTTCTGTTCCTCAGGCTCAAATATTTGTATGGGCGTGCATATTGCAACTCATAGGATGGATCTTGATGCCCAATAAATCTCACAACCAAGTTCATTGTATGTGGTTGTGTCATCTTGCAGATTTTTGGAGTTGCCAGCTCATTCAGTTGGGGATCTGCAGTTTTGACATCTTTGTATAAAGAAATGTGTCGAGCAACTGATTATCGAAAAAATACTATCGGTGAATGTCTCATTCTTCTACAATCATGGGCGTGGTATTGCATGCCCTTTTTATGTTCGGTCATGAAAAACTCGTTAGTCTTCATGTTATTGTTGAGGTAATTTCAATATTTAGTTTGTATATCAATAATTTTTTGAGTATATAATGATTTTTTTAACACTGAATAGGTGGTCATCTATAAGGAAATATCACCGTGATATACAAGACGAATTGGAAGAAATTTGGTTGCTCATTGGTCAACAAGCTGGTACAGAGGTATACATTTAAATTTTATTATTTATCGTTAATTATTGTTATATAATTAAAATATTATTTTGATAAGAATTACATATATTTGTTTTAGTCCTTATACATTGTTTTGAAAGTCAGTATACGTGATCAACAAAATAGTTATACTCTAGACGGGTATAAGAGCAAGTTGCTATGACATAGGAGCATGGATACATCATAGGTTAAAAAAACCCACAGTCATACCACATGTCTTGTAGATTAACCCTGAACGAGTTAGCTTCAATCCCTTAAAGAGGTCGTGGCATTTCTATGACACGAAATAATTCATGGATTCAAGAGAAGCTTGTTACAGACATTCCATTTGATGCTGCAATTCTTTTTTGTAGATATGCAACTAATTTTGAGGGATAAGTATGGTTGTTTTGCATCTAAGTTAGAGTTGTCCCCCGAGCTTTGCAAAAAGCACTCCCAAACAAAAATAAATTGTTTTAACCAAAGTTCTTACTGGTAAATGGCGCCCCAAATTGATAGCCTCAACCAAGTTGGTCGTCATGTGTCCAAATCGATATCCACCATCGTATGCATTTGTCCAACATTTTTTTGTTGATGAGGCTGATGTAATCGTACCCTTGCTCGTTTTTTCATCACAAATCTTGAAGCATGAACTCAAATGTTTGAGGTAATAGTTCGTAACCTAAGCATCAAATGTATTACTTACGGTTAAGTTCCCATAAAAAATGAAAATGATTGAGAAATGAAATTATACATTTTGACATACCCATGTGCACAAGTAATTAGCGTTCATAATTCTTCTTGAACTTTCCATGATAATTTGCAACAATATGTTAGATACAGTACCAATGTTGGACATAGGGTGGCTGCCACAGTGGACCCACAGACTCCATGGGCATGATGGTTTTGTATACTATTAGTTCTCATATGTTGTTTTTCCTCTTCATCTTCGATACACGAACCATCCAGTTGCATCTGTTATCATGTTGGACACAATAAGAAACATATTTTTTGGTGGTTGATCGGTCGACTCTAGAGTGAATAGAATTACGAATATTGTAATTCTTAATTGCAATCATCGATTCTTCTTTGGATGGAAACTCCCTTCCGATATATAACTCACCATCATTGACTGATGAGTTAAATCTGTAGTCACCAATATTAGGCATATATATAAATTCTGGCCCGTACGTTGTACCATAGTCAGCTTCATACATGTGTATTAGAGGTTCTGTGTATACCATATTTTTGGGAACTTCATCTATATCATTATCATCATCGGAGTCCATGTTGAACTACAATGTTTCTGGCTCAAAGAATAGTCCAGTCTCAACACTATTCACACCTGACTCACTAAGATGCCGATATTTAGGTCGAACAAGCTGGTAGTTGAATACATTCCCCTTGAACCTCAAGGCATCGTGACGTACGGGTTTTGAACTGAGTGTTGTGTCGCGGGTATCTCCATATTGAGGTCGAAGAAGCTCGCAGTTGAATGCCTCCCCCTGGAACTTGTAAGCATCGTGTCAAATAGGTACTGAATAGATTGTTGTGTTGAGGGCATCTTCATATCCAGGTCAAAGAAATTGGCAGATGAATGTCTTCCCCTTGAACTGGAAGCGATGTTGCCATATGAATTGTTCGTGGAGTAACCTCGGTGGAGATCGTAACAAGTTGTTGATGAATGTCTCCCCATTGAACTTGATGGGATGATATCGAGATGTGGATTTCCCATTAACGAGTTAAAATCATTACACATTACTTGAGTTAGGTTGTCAACTTAATCAACTTGTTGAGCAAGCCCATAATGAGAGCATAATGACATACCACAAACTGCAGACACTTCAACAAATATGACATACATTTGTGTATCAACATCTGAATTTTGATTCTGAGCATCAACCATCATAGCAACATTGTCATCGTTGGAGAGTTCCAACGGTATATAAGTTAACGAAAATAATGCAGTTGGAAATCTATACTGAATGGAGGACAGTCTTCTAGTACTTCCAACATGAACCTTCTTTGAAATTTTAGTGATCATCTTCTCAAGAGTGATGTTTCTCTTTAAAGATATTCTGACTGAATGATTTGATGCGAAGACAACGTCAGTTTCATCTTTCCAAAATTCTCTATCATAGTAAACAATAGCTGAAATACGCCTCATTTTAAGAGTTTGAGAGTTTGAAAGATTGAAAGTCTTATATCTGCAAAAACAATAGCAGAAATACACCTAATTAAATAAAAAAAATATACTAATTAAAATATAAACTAATGCTAAAAAAATATAAAAATTCACAATAATTTAAATAACATAATTTAATATTGTTACCGTATCGGCAAAATATCTCTAGATATGATCCCGCGTTCCATTTTACAACCGCAAAAATTAATACAAAATAATTAGTAAAATAAACTTTGGTCAAATAATTAAATATAAAATAAATATAAAAAAATAAAAAAATTTACCTTCTAAAAACTATAACAAAATCTACTTAACTTGATAGAAGGAATGATGCGAAAGTAATTTTGGTGTGATTTGATGTTTGCATTCGGGGGTATTTATAGGGTAGGGGATGAGTGAATAACTGAAAGAGTTAAGGCTTAAGTGATAATAGAGTGCACAATAATTCAAAGTGAATAATGGAAGACGCACCTCATGATCTGTGCCTTCTCTGTACGTGTCAGATTTCCAAGCGAAGACACGCTTTATGATTCGTGCTTTTTCACCTTGGTGTTACCTCTGACAAAATTATATGAAGACGTGCCTCATAATCTGTGTTTTGTCAAAAAAAAAATATCTAACAAATAATATTTCGTTGTTAGGGTGTTATTGAGGGAAAATTGCCGAATTGTAGTAGGCATTTAAGTTGTCGGGTAAGGTGCAAGGAAACCTGGAAAATGGTTATGAGTAGTTTCTTTCAATTGCCGTCTAATAAATGCACACAACAATCTGATTTACCAAACTTCTTATCACACAGTCAAAAAGTTTCTCACCTCCAGGCTTTTCAATTTCAATAGCAGTCCAATTCTTCAAAAAATAAAATTAAATAATCATAGAATAGTGTTTGATGATGAATCCAACCTTGTGATAATAAACGTTCGTAATCTGATACTTATACGATGCTCGAATTTTGAAAGATGGCATTAATTCCTTAATCATTTAAATAACGTAGTTTGTGCTTCAAAATCCTAGTTTTCAAATGTCATGAGAAGCGAGACTTAGATAAAGTCGGAATCACTCCATAAATTACCGAATTATTAATACTATTTATTAAAATTTTAACCGAGTTTCATATTAAATAGTAATTTACAATTGTTTGAAGTATTAGGATATTCTTATTTATAAATTATTTATAACTTATGATAAATGTTTTTGTAAAAACAAACTGTCCTCTTAAATTTTCATGAACCTTTTGTAAAAAATATATATATAGAATGTAAATTGACATTAATATATTTGTAAAAATATACAAATTAAAATATAAAAAAATCTACATTACAATTAAATAAATAATATTTGAAGTTTAATTTTTTTTATTTCATAATAAAACCACGTGCATTAAAGGGAAATAAACTGTCACCATTTCAAAAGTGTTTATGGCCACATTTTTTTCACAGTGCACTAAATAATAATTCATTCAAAGGTTAGAGAAATAATAATTTTCAATGATTGCAGTTAAAGTGGTAAAAAGGCCGTGTTTAAAAGAATATTTTTAATATTCTTTTCACAGTGCACTAAATAATAATTCATTCAAAGTTTATAGAAACAATTGTACATCATCAGTAATCATCATATTTAAATTGCAGGAGATTAAAACATAGGCACATTCCGAACACCCACCAAAAAAAGAAATGACTTATTGCGTTCACTCCAGAAACTATTCAAGTGAGTGATTGATCACCATTGTTACCACCGCCGGATAAAATTCACCGACCGTAAATAGCCTAGTCAATATGAGGAGGAATTTGCTTAATTTCAGTCCCAAGCTCTTGTTCAATCCTATACCTATTAGAAAACTATCACGTAACACTGCAATGAATAAGAATGTGGCGTTGTCCAAGATGACCAAACCTTCCCGATCGACCAACCTACTCAGAAAGGGGTTAGCAAATAAAAAATTCGATGAACGTTGCAACTTGCGATATCTATAACAAGGTTCACAGCTTGGATATCTATACCCCTTGTGAAATGATCTGCGGCAAGTAGAAATAAGTCCGTTACGAAATTATTCTTCATTCGATGGCTACAGTAGAAAATTTATGCGGACACATACCTGTACAAACAAGGTTCCTGCAAGCACCATTGCGAAAATCATGAAATACTCTATTTCGATGGTCCTGGAGCATCTTTGCATGGATATAAAAGCACGAGTACCCAAGATCTGTAATTTTCTTGGCCAACAGTTCCACCCGATTCACCGAGTTACAGAAAATGATTGATTGGTTTATTTGCAGCTGAAGATATATAAATATTTCAAACAATGGAAAGAAGAGAAAACTGGATAAAAATTTATGTAAGGTCGGTCAAACCTTAGGGAAGAGTGTGTTTAGGCAGTGGATTTTCTGTCTTTCTTCCACAAAAGCATAATACTGTGTAATACCCTTCAGGGTCAGCTCATCCATAAGATTTATAATATAAGGTGATTTTAGGTATCTGTCTTTGAAGTCCTTAACAGTAACGGGAAATGTAGCAGAAAACATCAAAATTTGACGATCTGGGGGAAGAAATTGTATCAGCTGCTCTATAGAAGGTTGGAACTCCGGAGACAAATTTTATCTACCTGAAAGAAATGAAAAACACAAATATATTGTTTTCTTTTGTAAGACACTTGTAAGAATTATTACACGCAATACCCTTTTTAACAACATACGGAGAGAAACTACCAAATAATTACCTCATCCATGAAAGCATTGAACAATTTTTCAAAATGCAAACGCCCTTTTTAGTAAGGTCTAGAATTATTCCAGGGGTTCCAACCAGTAAATGGACTGGCCGATATAATCACATAATATCATCCTTGAGACTGGTACCTCCTGTTGTGACCATGACTTGAATTTGTAAATGCTTCCCGAGCCCCTTGCAAACTTGCGATGTCTGACGAGCAAGTTCCCGTGCTGGAACAAGTATAACAACTATGCAAATAAAACACATTCGGTTCAAACAAGAAAACGAGCAGATAATTAGTGTAAAATCATAAACCAAGTTAGGCACTGATAACTTCTTTAGCGAAAGCAAAATCATGAAATAAACACAGTGAGATGTAAAATTGACTCGTATCACAAACTAAGAGAGATGAGAAAATTTATTATTGCACTGATGAAAAAATGGCACTAGGACTAATCAATATTGGATTGACAAGAATCAAGCAAGTAGAAGAGCAATAGACAATTGAAATAGAAAAGGCATCCTACTTGCAGTACCCACTACCATTTAGCTATGCCTATAGTTGATGATAAAGAAGCACACAATTTTCTAAAAAACAAAAATTCGTGGATTATATCTAACCTTGAATAACATTGTTATCTTAGTCAATTTTTTCCAATGCAGGAATGCAAAATGCTAGTCTTCCAGTTCATTTTTGGCTCTAGCAAGAATATCACTTCCAGATAAAGCAATGGGAATACTCTCTTCCTGAATAGGAGATGGTCTTTCAAAACCCTTCTCGTATCCCATTAGAAGTTCACGTTTCAAAATAGTCTATTATCTCTCCTTTCCTTTTACCAGAAGCAGTAGCGGATTCATTAAACAAGTGTATGGCAAACTTTATTTGGGGAGCTGCGAAAAAGAGGTCAATTCATTGGGTGAAATGGGATACTATTACCAAACCTAAAGCCTTAGGAGGACTGGGTATTTGTGATGTAAGAATAAAGAATCGCGCTCTTCTAAATAAATGGTTATGGAGATACGGTGATGAGTCTTCTTGTCTGTGGAGAAATGTGATCGATGCAAAATATGATTTTGATTCAAATCTGATGATGCGGAGACCTATCCGAAAACACAAGTTATCGTAGATATGGAGAAATATATCCGCCCCTGTTAAAAAGAGACGATACCTTTTCTAGCAAATTATATTGCGTGGTGGGTGATGGCAGTAGAGTCGATTTTTGGGAGGATGATTGGACTGAGTTCCCTCCCTGAGATTAGCGTTTCCAAGAATTTTTGGAGTTGTCATTAAGAAGAGTGGTAAAGTTAAGGAGTTTGGTTCGATAAGAAATGGTGCGTGGTCTTGGAACATTGATCTTAGAAGACCCCTTTTCGAATGAGAAATGACTCATGGATAATTTTATGAATGTTCTAAACTGTGCTGTGGAGGGTGAGAATGGACAGGATCATCTAAATTGGTCAGGGGCGGCTAGTGGTTCCTACTCATCCAAAGAGTTCTGTCTGGTCGTAGCAAGTGAAGGTGCAACCATGGATCCGATTTGTAAGTTAGTATGGTCGAATCTTGCTCCATATAAAATAGAAGCCTTTTTTTGGAAGGTAATCCAACAACGAATTCCGACTCTGCAGGAACTATCGAAACGAGGGGTACAGGTTTCAAATTACATTTTTTGTGCCTACTGCTCTAGTGAAGTTGAATCCATCAATCATTTGTTCTGTCATTGTTTGATTGTTTGGAGGGTGTGGCAGCGTTGGTGCAGACTGTGGAAGATTAATCGAGTTTCCCCCGGATCCGTTAAATCCCTAATGTTATGCAGGCATCTGCAGTCGCTTAAAACGGAGGTAAAGCCAATTTGGATTATGAGTTTTTTTGGATTTCTCTGGTCTATTTGATTGAACAGGAACGATATTATATTTAATAACTGTGCGATGGATGAGGAGAAGTTATTTGATGCTGCGATCTTGTTGACTGGAAGTTGGCTAAATCTAAAATGGCCGATTCTTTTTCCCTCTGTCTATATCGATGATATAGTGCTTGCAGGCTTTACTTCAAGACACTCACTGATGTAAAATTATTTCTTCGATAACACTTCGACAACTACATCGAAAATGTAAACCATGGTTAACAAGCATAGAGAAACAATGAAAAGAACAACATTTCATGGTTACAAGTACAATGTCTAGAGCTGAAGCAAACCTGATTTCCCAAGTTGCTCAGATATTTTAGTGAGGTCAGATCCACCCACTACTCCAACAGTAACAACCTACAATTGCAAATAAAACATGATAAATTCCCTTCCAAAATTGTCATTTTTTTCTTTCTAAAATTACAAAATTTACCTTCTTCAGTTCCTTCATGAACTCTAACATCTTGGGAGTAGCCACCTATTTACCATTCCAAATCAATGATACACTCAACGGTGAAGAAAATACAATGCCAAGATCTCCACTTAAATTCAAAAACCCAAAAATCATATCACCAAAATTTAAGGGATTAAGGAGGAGATTAAGTACCTTTCTTGGAGCTGTAAGAGTTCCATCAACATCAAATAAAGCAATCAAACCAGGTTTTCTGACAGCCATTGAAGTTTATTAATTTTCCTCCTGCCAGCAAAATTACAAAGCTTTAAAATTGAAAAACATAAAAGCCACACTCTTATGATAAGAAATGGAAATTTAGAACCAGAGAAAAGGTGGGGATTAACTGAAATTTTCTGACTTGGATTTTTTTGACGGGATATCGGAAATCTCTTTTTAATATCGAATCTCATGTTTAAGTTAAAGTGTGAATCTTAAAAGCAAAGAGATCGATTTCAAATCTTGTGTTTGTATCTGTTATTTTTAAGATCATATAGCCATGAAGAAAAAAAGATGAAACCAGAAATGGAAGACGGAGATTTGTGGGGGGATGAATACAAGGAGAAAGATTATCTCCAATGAATTGCCTGTAAAATCAAAGGTGTTCTGTTCTGTTCCCGGGAGCAATTATCTAACAACGAGGGTGCTGAATATATTGTATTGTCATATCCCACATCTTTAGAATATAAAGAAACGAGGCCAGAAGGTGCATTTAAAAGAAGCCGGGTTAGACTGGAGAACTCATACCTTTCTCGGCCTTTTGGCTAAGATCAATTGTAGTATCTGTTCTTATCAGTTTAATATCTGATACGTGGGCCAATGGCTCACACGATATTAAATTTATTTTTTGAGGGGGAGGGCCCATCACAGTTTCTTGCAACTGGGGTTCTCGAGCGGCGCCCAAGTGTTGCACTATTGTTCGGGCCTGGTGCACCCCACCCAATTACAGTTCAAATGCTTCTATGGTTCAGGTAATACGACTACCCTTCTCTGCTTAAATGCAATTTAATATAAAAAATTTGGTTGTTCATTGGTTCATGTCACTGTTTCTATTATATAAGGCATGGACATTAGGAATCTTATTCAATGTTTGATTGAATGAGTACATTTGGGCTTTCTGCATTTTGCCATTAATATTTAGCTTTATCTCTCGGTTCCAGGTTCCAGGTTGCAGGCCCTATGAAAAGAAGTATGGCACCATACAAAAATAAATTGAAGCTTTGGACGAGATGGGCATATGCATATAATAATAGAAACGGTATACTGATAAAATCATCTATTTCTTTCAACGATATGATCTAAAAAGATGTAGACTAAACTATTCATTTATTTATTTTTATTGAAAAGATGAATAAATTATTCATTTAACGATCTGAAAAGATATAGATCGACTAAATTATACTATTTATTTATTTATTTATTTCGATTCATTGAAAAGATGTAGAATAAATTATTCATTCAATGATCTGAAAAGATGTAGACTAAACAAATTTAGTCATGAAATGGATCCTACCCCCTCTCTCTTAAGATATATGCGCAGCATTCATGATTTATCCTTTGAAAAATGATCCATTAGTCCACTAGTAGAATGGTTATTTCAGCTGAGACCAGAGGACCACTTAAGGAGATAAAAAGTGCATATTAAAGCAATATGAATATGGGCATTTCATTCAATAATTTGATGAAGAAACAGCATAACATTCTGCCAACGACAAATTGATCATTTTGGAAGGCATAGAGATAGTTTAACTTCTAACATACAAGCATGCAGAGTAAATGTCATTGAGGAAGCCAACTTGTGGATATCGGACGAGACAATACGAAGCCATAAATCATATAATCATGTAAACCGGTGAAGCATTAGGTCTATTACTATTCATTCAAGAATAATTGTCGATCTAGCAGCTACGATAAAAACTCGAACTTCTCAGCATCATCTATGGGTTATGATGAAATTGAGAGAAAATTTAATGAACATCAAAACTATGTTTCAAGACAAAATTTAACAAAAACAGTCAACTAAATGTTTGAACGATCACACAGATAGCTGATAGCCTTATTCAAAAGGGATTATCATGATTGACCTTCATATCCACTTCTATCGTTGTTTACATAAAAAATTTCAAACTTTTACCAAAATTTTAAAGCTTATGTTATACAGACTTGAGTAAGAGTATTAACCATAATCGGTAGAATTGTTATTTAGTCCCTTCAAAATGGTAAAATATTAAATAAAATATATTTAAACAAAGAACATGTTAACCATATCATGGTATTAATCACTGTCTTAGAAGCGAGTTCGTCTCGATGTGTGTAATCATTGTAATGGACGAATGGCCTCCCGAGGTTAGCATGGCTCTCCAAATTCCGTATACCCCGAAAGATGGAGTAGACTTAGTGGTATTATTCTTTTTTCAAAACTCAAAAAGATACTCCTAATAGGTTTATAAAAACCAAGAAGAGTGTTTCTAAAACAAACAATTTATTTAAGGATGATTTTTCTTGAAGTGCATATGAAATAAAAAAAAAATTAAACATCCACATCCATTTATGATTCAATATAGGACTAAATGGTAAAATATCAAATAGCAGTTACAAAATAATTAATTGTCATAAACATTATTTTAATGATCATAAAATATATATTAAATATTTTGTAACGACTATAAACGGTAAAATAAATTCTCATAAATAATATTTTACCGGGAAAGTCTTGTTTAAAAAGAAATACAGATGAATCGAATCAGACAACATCAAATGATTCATACCCATATAAATATCTTTGTATTACCAACAAACATAACTAGTTAATCAAACATTAGAATTTTTTTAAGGCTTAAGTGCTCCATTGCCCCCTGAACTACACCATTTGTACAGAATTGTCCCTTAAAGTATTTTCCAGGATGTTTTGCCCCCTAAACTTTAAATCGTTATCTCGTTTGCCCTAAATTATTAACTATGTTAAAAACATTATGGGTAAATTACATATTTAGTCACTCAACTATTCTCACGATCCTATTTTAGTTGCCCAACTATTTTATTTTTTAAAATCATCACTAAAATGAAGTTTTTATTCTATTTTGGCAATCAAATTCAATTCTAATTTATTTTTAAAAATTTTAAGATACAAGAATTTATTAAAGAAAACATAATATTTGATCTTGACACGTTTAAACACTATAAATTAATGAAAGACATACTTAAAAACGGCTAATCTAAACCGATACCAGGTTTACCATGCTTAACCGGCTTGTACGAAATGGAAAACTCCGCAAGGTAATGGCTAATCATTTCAGGCTTAATTTCAACCTGGTTAAATGTCTTTTCATTGTGCACAACAGTTATGCTTCCAATCATTTCAGGTATAATAATTATGTTCCTCATGTGGGTTCTCACTGGTTCTAGTTTCTCACCTGCTGGGGCCTCCCTTTTCACCTTCTGGAGTTTCTTAATTAAAGCCATCGGTTTTCTCTTGAGACCCCTTTGGAATCTTCTTAAACGCCTCTGAAGCTAAATTTCTTGAACGTTCTCTTCTTAGGTTAATGAGTTAATTATCTTCGTCTATATCGATGATATGGTGCTTGCAGGCTTTACTTGAAGACACTCACTGCTGTAAAATTATTTCTTCGATAACACTTCAAGCTAAGAGACCTTGGAGATTTACGTTATTTTTTAGTTGAATGGATTCATTTAAACACATCATAAAAAGAAGCTTTTGTTTCAAGCCAATGGAACTTGCTTATTTAAGCAACATACAGATTCAAATAAAAACAAAAACAAGCAATCTGCAAATGAATGAACAAAGAGGAAAACCCAAAGGGCATTTATTTCATGTAAAAGTTGAAGAATTCTGGGGAAAATTCTAGCCTGTCTTCCTCAAGATTTTTGGACACTTTGACGCTGCTTCCATGGCGGAGGTATCATCAATGGCGGCACCTTTCAAAAGGCCTGCAAGCAGTTCTTGTTGAAAATACCCTAGCTCATTTAGCTTCAAAATCATCCCAAAGCATTATAGATTTCTTTCAATACTAGAGAGAATTTAGAGAGTTTCTTGAGAGTTGTTTTCTCATTTTTATCAAGAGAGAATTATCATTGTTTTCTCCTTGGTAGATCGAGAGAAGTTGTAATTCTTATTTTCTTATAGTGAAATTCTTCTATCGTTGTCTGTGGTTTTACCTTATATTATTTAGGAGTTTTCCACGTAAATTTTGTGTCTCTTTTATCTTCATTTTTATTTTCTCAAATTATCAATTGCGATTTTGCTCTATCCGATAGCCGTCTTCCGCAACAATTGGTATCCGAGCCAGATTTGAGTGTGTAATATCTGCTTATTGTCTTTGTGGTTGCCACCAAAAGATGGATCCTCCAACATAAGAAAGTAAGAAGTTATTACCCATTCTTTGAAAGTTCCAAAAGAACTATTCACGATAGTGAAATAGTGGGAGCTATCCGTAAAAGAAACTATGACAACGAAATTTGATATTGAAAAATTCAATGGGAGAGAAATTTCTCATTGTGGAAATTGAAGATGAAGGCCATCCTGAGGAAAGACGATTGTCTAGCAGCTATCAGTGAAAGGCCGGTGGATTTCACAGATGACAACAAATGGATCGAAATGGACGGGAATGCTATGGCAAACTTTCATCTAGCATTAGCAGATGAAGTATTGTCAAGCATCGAGGAGAAGAAGACAGCTAAGGAGATATGTGATCATCTCACCAAATTGTACGAGGCCACATCGCTGCACAATAAAATTTTTCTTAAGAGAAAATTGTACACTCTCCGTATGCTAGAATCTACTTCAGTGACGGAACACTTAAATACACTGAACACTTTATTTTCTCAGCTTACATCCTTAAGCTGTAAAATAGAAGAACAAGAACGTGCTGAACTTCTACTTCAAAGTCTACCGGATTCGTATGATCAACTCATCATCAACTTGACAAACAGTAATGTCACCAGTCTAGTCTTCGATGACGTTATAGCTGCTATTCTACAATAAAAAAATCGGCACAAGAACAAGGAATGTAGACAAGTAAATCTGCAACAAGCAGAAGCGTTGACAACGATGAGAGGGAGATCAACATAACGTGGCCAAAGCAGCAGTCACAAACATGGTAGATCATAGTCGAGAAGCAAGAAGAATTTAAAGTGCTACAACTGTGGAAAGAAGGGTCACTTGAAGAATGATTGTTGTAGTATAAATAAAAACTCCAATCCACAAGGCAATACTGCAAACACTTCAGATGATGGAGATGCTCTATGCTGTGAAGTTTCAACCACCGTGGAAGGTAGAAAGAGATATGCAGACATATGGCTCATTGATTCGGGAGCAACATATCACATGACCTCAAGAAGAGAATGGTTCCATCATTATGAACCTGTCTCAGGAGGATCTGTGTATAGTTGCAATGATCATGCCTTAGAGATCATTGGCGTGAGAACCATCAAATTGAAGATGTATGATGGAACAATTAAAGTTGTTCGAGATGTGCGGCACGTGAAAGGCCTGAAGAAAAATTTATTATCCTACAGATTGTTGGATAATAATGAAAGTAAGATTGAAACACTGAAATGAATCATGAAGGTGTTATGTGGAGCGCTTGTGGTGCTGAAAGGTGAAAAGATAGCATCAAACTTGTACATGCTGAAGGGAGAGACTTTGATAGAAGCAGAAGCCTCTGTTGCCTCATGTAGTTCAGATTCTGCAATGCTATGGCATCAGAAACTTGGACACCTGTCAGAACAAGGAATGAAAGTCATTGTGGAGCAAAAGCTACTTCCAGGCTTAACAAATGTATCACTTCCTTTGTGTGAGCATTGCATAACAAGTAAGCAGCACCGGTTGAAATTCAACACATCAAATTCTAGAGGCAAAAGTGTTCTAGAATTGGTTCACTCTGACGTATGGCAAGCACCAGTTACATCCCTAGGCGGAGCAAAATACTTTGTCTCATTTATTGATGACTACTCCAGGAGATGTTGGGTGTATCCTATTAAGAAGAAGTCAGATGTGTTTTCCACTTTCAAAAACTTCAAAGCGCGGGTGAAACTTGATTCTGGAAATAAGATCAAGTGTTTCAGAACAGATAATGGAGGAGAATACACAAGCGAAGAATTTGATGACTTTTGCAGGAAAGAAGGCATCAAAAGACAGTTCACAGTGGCGAACACTCCTCAACAAAATGGAGTGGCAGAGCGGATGAACAGAACATTGTTAGAAAGAACAAGAGCAATGTTGAGGGATGCATGCCTAGAAAAATCATTCTGGGCAGAAGCAGTCAATACCACCTGTTATTTGGTGAATCGAGCTCCATCAACTGCAATAGAGCTGAAGACACCAATGGAGATATGGACTGGTAAACCAGATGATTATTCAAACCTCCATGTATTTGGAAGTATTGTGTACGTGATGTACAACTCCCAAGAAATCTCAAAGCTGGATCCAAAATCCAGGAAATGCAAATTCTTGGGGTATGCTGATGGAGTCAAGGGGTATCGCCTATGGGATCCCACTGCCCGTAAAGTGATCATCAGCAGAGATGTTATCTTTGTAGAAGATAAACTACAAAGAAAAGAAGATGTTGAGTTAATCGATCGACGGAATTAGCCATGGTTCGACTTTCTCAATCAAGTCTACGTCCACTACCTTAGCTATCCACCTAAGGATTTTCCAACAAATTCACTATTTGTTCTTTCTTTTGAGGCCAAAGAGATAACCTTACAAAATCCCTCAGAGTATACCCTAACTCTTGAGAACACTCTTTTTTCCCAAAGAGAAGATTACAAATTTGCAAACTTACAAGAAAACCTCACAAGGTAGATGTTTGCACAATTCTAGAACAAAGAAAAGAAAACTCAAGATAAATACAATTGAGTATAAAAGTGTTCTTGAAAGCAAATGAATATTGGATGAAAAATAGGCTTGAAATGCTCAAACTTGAGGTTTGATGCTTTCTCTTTGATTCTCTCTTGATTCTAGTTGCTTGATGTTTCTTGTTGTTGATCAATGGCTTCTAAACTTGTTTAAATACTCCTTGAATTAATTCTGAACGTTGGTGATAATTAGTGGAGTCAATAGAGCCGTTATTGTGTGAAAACATTATTTTCTGGTGGAGCGTCTCATGCATCGATGCATGATGGAGAATGCATCGGTGCATCAGTGTAAAATTCAAATATTTTGACCGTTGGAACACTTGATGCATCGGTGCATGAAATGCATTCGATGTTTGAAAAATAGCCTGGTGCATCGATGCATGGCTTGTGCATCGATGCATCAAATGCATTCGATGTTTTGAAAATATTCAGAGTGCATCGATGCATGGAGAGTGCATCGTGCATGGAATGCATTCGATGTTCATTAATCATCGATGCATGGACTTATGCATCGGTGCATGCCTTTGAATAATTGATTTAAGGCTTGTTTTTGGTTCAAAATACTTTGTGAAAATTGTTTCAAAAATAGTTTAAGTATAAATCACAATTTTACACATTTAGTAAGGATTAAAATTGATCTTGAAAAACTTGGAGTAATAATTTGATACTCGGTTAATTAAATCGATATAATTTGTAAAATCATTTGTAAAATCTTAAAATTCATTTAACTTATTTGTTATATCGAAATATCAAAATGTTTTCAACAATCTCCCCCTTTTTGATATACAAAACATTTGAGTAATTTTAAGATTGTTTAAGAAATTATTTTTGAAATCGATTTTTGAAAAACTTACCCCCTTTACTATAGCACATCTTAAATTTTCTCCCCCTTTTTGTTAAATCAAAAAGACTCTATAAAACGTTAGCCAATTGATTTATTAATAATAAGCTTCTAAGATCACAATCAAAGAGAGATTAGCCATATTTTTCATAAACAATATTCATAATAAAATGTGAAATGGCATAATTTGGTCATAAATTTCTAATGATGCAAATTAATAACAGAAAGCGTAAAATGTCAAACCAAATATATAATAAGTTCAAGCATCCTCAACAAACCACCAACACTAATCAAGTTCAAGTACCAAACAAAGCACACAAATCAAAATCAATCCAAGTTTTAAAACAAGAAACATGACAAGCAAGTCTACTCCATCGGAGGATCGGGAGGAGATAATGAGCTCGAACTTCAAGAGAAGACTAGAAGGGAAGCTCCCGGGTTTGCTTACTGGGTCGAAGACCATAGTCCGGTGTTCTCATCCAATTTCCAATCCGATTTCTTTAAGGATGTGATATTGATTGGGTTTTGGAGCGGGATAGGATTGTCAAGGGAGACATCTAGGCCGAGTTTGATAAACCAATTGCTTAGTAGACAACCATAAGGTAGGGTTTCTACATGCTTTGAGGGAATGCTATTTATGATATCGACAAGCGCGCTAAAGACAATATGTGGAAAATTGATTTTCTTTTTATTCTTTATACAGTGCATCCACCATAAGTCTGTAGTACGTAGTGTGGAGTACCGACCTGCGGATGGTCTAAACCACCAAGAGATCATTAAGTGAAGAAATCGATCGTGGTGAGACCTAAAGGTACTGACACTAGCATTAGGGAGATATGGATATTCCACATCTTCATTCTCATTAAATAAACCCTCTTCATCTAAACCAAAATGAGATGCGATAGATTCAGAAGTAATAGTGATATATTATCCTAAAAGATAGGATCTAATCGCTATAGTACCGCACTGAGTTGTGTTCTGAATACAAACCGCATTGGAATAAAAGATGCAGACAAGTTGGTGAAAGACGATGGGTTGAAGAGAAAAGAGTTTATCAAACTTCCATCGGCGAAGAATTGAGAGGTATTCAAATTCAATTTTTATCATAGCTTGTAGAGAAGGAATACGCTCTTCCCTAATACGATAGGATTGGAAGGAGTTCATGTACCTAGAGTACAATTCATTCCTACGGTTTTCAGGCATGTTAAAACAAGTACTAATGAGGGATGAAGGAATATTGGATAGATTTTAAGGTCTAGGAGCGGGAGGACGGTTTTGGTGAGACCGACTCGAGGATGACCTAGGGCGTTTGGGATTAGACATGGTTAGGGAAATCGGAAAAGAAATATCACCTGCAATTTAAAAATCACATGTATGCAAAAAAATCAATCCCAAAACTCAAATGAGTCCTCAATAATTCAAGGTTCTCTAACATAATCCTAATGGGCAAAGTTTTGAAAACTATTTTAAAATAATATCATAATATGTATAGTTTTCATGAAAACAACACAATTAAATCAAAACTATCACTTAATTTTTTTTTAAATTCGAAATTTTAATTTTGAAAAATTATGTGTTTTTGATGAAATTCATTGTAGAAACTAGTTTAGAATCATCATATAGCCAATGCCCGATAATTATTTCAAACTAGAACTAATCTAAACTAGTCCTAAGTTCAAAAATTTAATGAAATAGAGTTTTTGTGAAAATACCTTGAAAAATTTGGATTGAGGGGAATGAGGAGATGTTTTGCGCGATTTAATGAGTGTAGCAGGTTTGTAGGATGAAAATCTTGAAGAATCCGATGTTTTCCCGAAGATTTTGAGCAAAAATAGAGATTTTGGAGAGAGAGAGAGGGGTCGAATGGCCGTATGTTTTAGTGTTTAGGGTTTGAGAAAAATGAAGAAGATGAGGATTTTAAACCTAAAACCCGACGGATGCATCGGTGCATGGTCTTATGCATCGATGCATATTCAAAGGGATGCATCGATGCATTGTTAAATGCATCAGTGTATGAAGCACAAAAATGCCAAAAAATCCATTTTAAACACTTAAAATGCTAAATAATTTGGCTCTAATGGTATTGGCAACTCATTTATCAAAAAAAAATTATGTTCAATCAATCAAATTAATCTTCAAACTTTATTTGAACATAAAATTAATTTTAACAGAGAATCACTAACTCCCCCTAACTAATAGCAAGAATGCAATCAAAAATTATTATTATAAGCATTTTTCAATATTATTTAAAAGTGCTAAAATATTTTAAACACTAAGTGAAGATAGGTCAGTTAAACCTAATTCTCTCCTAAGTGTCCAAAATTTTTCTTTATCTAAGGGTTTTGTAAAAATATCCGCTAATTGGTGTAAAGTATCAACAAATTCTAGAACTACATCTTCCTTAGTGACATGGTCCCTAATGAAGTGATGTCTTATTTCAATATGCTTAGTTCTAGAGTGTTGGATGGGATTTTTAGTGAGACAAATAGCACTAGTATTGTCACACTTGATAGGAATGGTACCTATTTCAATTCCATAATCAAAAAGTTGTTGTTTCATCCATAAAACTTGTGCACAACAACTACCGGCTGAAATGTATTCCGCTTCAGTGGTAGATAATGCAACACAATTTTGTTTCTTTGAAAACCAAAAAATCAGCATATTTCCAAGGAATTGGCAAGTACCGGAGGTGCTTTTCCTATCTAATTTGCATCCTCCATAATCCGCATCAGAGAAAGCATGCAAGCTAAAACTAGAGTCTCTAGAATACCAAAGACCTATACTAGGAAAGTCCTTAAGGTATCTAAAGATCCTCTTAACGGCTAGTAAATGTGATTCTTTAGGACATGATTGAAACCTAGCACACAAGCAAACACTAAACATAATATCCGGTCTACTTGCGGTTAGATAAAGTAATGAGCCAATCATGGATCTATATAATTTAACATCCACACATTTACCTCCTTCATCTAAGTCAAGCTTTGTAGAAGAGCTCATTGGAGTGGCATAAGGCTTCCCATTTTCCAATCCAAATTTCTTGAGCATATCTTTGACATACTTAGCTTGATTAATGAAGATGCCATCTTTCCTTTGCTTGATTTGGAGTCCCAAGAAATATGAGAGCTCTCCCATCATGCTCATCTCGAACTCACTTTGCATTAGCTTAGAAAATTCTTGGCAAAGAACATCATTAGTAGAACCAAATATTATATCATCAACATAAATTTGAACTACTAATAAATCTTTACCTTTTCTCTTTAAAAACAATGTAGTGTCAACCTTTCCTTTTGAAAAACCTTTTTCAATTAAAAATTTTGACAATCTTTCATACCAAGCTCTAGGAGCTTGTTTTAAACCATAAAGAGCTTTTGTCAATTTTAAAACATGATCCGAAAAATTTGAATATTCAAAACCTGGAGGTTGTTCCACGTACACTTCTTCCTTTATAAAACCATTTAAAAATGCACTTTTAACATCCATTTGATATAATTTAAATTCATTGAAACATGCAAATGCTAATAACATTCTAATTGCTTCCATCCTAGCTACGGGAGCGTATGTTTCATCATAGTCTATGCCTTCTTCTTGAGTATACCCTTGAGCAACAAGTCTAGCTTTATTTCTCACTATATTACCACTTTCATCAAGCTTATTTCTAAAAACCCATCTAGTACCTACAGTAGATTTATTACTAGGCTTTTCAACTAATGTTCATACTTTACTTCTCTCAAATTGATTTAATTCTTCTTGCATAGCCATAATCCAATGTTCATCTTTTAATGATTCTTTGATGTTATTAGGCTCTATGCATGAAATAAATGCAACATAGTTATAAACATTTCTAAGAGAAGATCGAGTAGTTACCCCTTTGGATGGATCACCTATAATTTCACCATCCTTGACATAGTTGTACTCTCTTGGAAAATATACTTCCCTTTCTTCACTGGTTGGATTCTCGAGGGGATCATGAGTTTCCTCATCTTTTGTTTCTTTCTTTGATGATGATTCTCCAACGTCATGTCTAACGTCATTTGCTTGTACAATACCTACATCATCATTAACAGAAGAATCCTTCCTCGGAAGGGGATTATCATCGAAAACAACATGTATAGACTCTTCTACAACTAAAGTTCTTTTATTAAATACACGATAAGCTTTAGAATTTAAGGAATAACCCAGAAAAATTCCTTCATCACTTTTAGCATCAAATTTGCCAAGGTTTTCTTTACCGTTGTTTAAAACAAAACATTTACATCCAAAAGGATGAAAATAGCTAATGTTAGGCTTTTTATTTTTGAGAATTTCATATGGAGTTTTCTTTAAAATTGGCCTAATCATTACTCGATTTACAACATAACAAGCGGTATTTGTGGTTTTCGCCCAAAAAATATTTTGGCAAATTATTTTCACAAAGCATGGTTCTAGCCATTTCTTCTAAAGTTCGATTTTTCCTCTCAACAACTCCATTTTGTTGAGGGGTTCTAGGTGCTGAAAAATTATGACTAATACCATTAGAATTACAAAATTCAATAAATCCAAGATTTTCAAATTCAGTGCCATGATCACTCCTAACATTAGTTATAGAGTAACCCTTTTCATTTTGGATTATTTTTGAAAATGTGATGAAATGTTCTAATGCTTCATCTTTAGTACTTAAAAATAGAACCCAAGTATATCTAGAATAGTCATCTACCAAGACAAATGCATATTGTTTTCCACCCAAGCTAGTAGTCCTAGTTGGCCCAAAAAGATCTAAATGGATCAATTGTAATACTCTACTAGTTGATACATCATTAATAGATTTAAAAGAAACTCGTTTTTTGTTTTCCTTTAGCACAAGCATCACAGATTTTATCATTATCAAATTTAAGCTTAGGCAACCCTCTTACTAAGTCTCCTTGAATTAACCGTTGCAAAACACTCATACTAGCATGTCCTAGTCTCCTATGCCATAACCAACTATCATGCTCATCCTTAGCAACTAGGCATAAATTAGTCATATCAATAGAATCTAAATGCACCATGTAAATGTTCCCTATTCTATGACCAACAAGCATAATCCGATTAGATGCAATGTCAATGACTTTACAACCATTAATTTCAAATAAGACATTGAATCCTTTATCGCATAATTGACTAATACTCAATAGATTATGCTTTAATCCATTCACATATAAAACATTCTTAATTTGTATGGAAGAGGTATTACCTATTGTACCAATACCTTCAATGTGACCTTTTGAATTATCTCCAAAAGTCACTTCTCCTCCATTTTTGGCGTTAAGCTCAACGAACCAGCTTTTGTCTCCGGTCATATGTCTTGAGCATCCACTATCAAGGTACCATGAATTTGAATTTGTTTCCCATGCCTTGTAGCAATGCTCCTTTCCCTACAAACATAGATTAACTTTTGATTTTTGGTACCCAAATTCTTTTGGGTCCATATTCATTAGTTTCCAAAATCCTAGTCCCCTTAGGTATCCATTTGTGTAGGATATCTTTATCTTTAGTAGTAATGAGTTCTTTAGGAACCCACATACTTCTAACAATTTTTCCATTTAAAGTTATTTGGGGACCTCTATGATTGTAGTTTCTAAAACTTTTTCTAACAAAGTTGGATTTTGAATTTTCTCCTTTTTCAAAATGTTTTGTACCAACTTTATCAAAAGAAGTTTTAAGATCATCAATTTTCTTTTGATGATCATCATTGACCTTTGAAAGTAAATTTTGCAAATCTAAATTTTTCTTTTCAAATTCTTCTAGTTTGATCTGCAAATCTTTAATTTTACTTTCAAGATCATTGTTGGTTTTGGATATGAGTTTGTTTTCATTTTTCAATTTTGAAACATCATTTTTATATTTTAAAAACAATTTCTCATAATCCGAAGCCAACCCATTGTACTCCTCAAATAACTCATCATAAGATAAATCATCAAAATCGGATGAGTTAGAGGTTACCTTAGAATCTTCCCCGAATGCCATCAAGCACAAGTTTGCTACTTCTTGTTCCTCTTCATCGGAACTTTCTTCATCGCTCCATGTAGCCACATGAGCCTTTTGCTTATTCTTTGATTGACCCTTTTTCTTCAATTGTGGGCAATCATATTTGACATGCCCCGGCTTTTTGCATTCATAGCAAATGATTGGGTCCTTCTCTTTTGGTTCATTTTGAGGCCTTCGTTTCGTTTGATTTTTCTTCCTCGGTAAGGTCTCATCATTTTTGTGAACCGTTTGGCAAATAATGCCATTTCCTCGTCATCATCATCATTATTAGAATCACTCTCATCTTTTGTGGATTTAAGAGCAACTCCAATGTTTTTCTTCTTCTCCTTCTCCTTTGGTGTCTCTTCAACTTTATCAAGGTCCACCTCATCTTCAAGCATCATCTCATGAGTTAGGAGTGAACCGATAAGTTCTTCAAGAGTTAAGGATGATAGGTCTTTAGACTCGATGATTGCCGTCTTCTTTGATTGCCATGATTTTGGGAGGGAGTAGACTAACTTCCTCACAAGCTTTTCATTTGAGATGATCTCTCCATACGATTTAAGACCATTGACAATCGTTGAAAATCTATCCGTCATAGCTTTGATGTCTTCATTTGGTTTCATCTTGAAATTTTCATAGCTATGTGTTAGAATACTAATTTTTGATTTCTTTACCTCATATGTACCTTCATGTGTGACTTGAAACTTGTCCCATATTTCTTTGGCGGTTGTACACGATGAAACTCTTCCGTATTCATCTGGTCCAAGAGCACAAAAAATAATATGGATGGCTTTGGAGTTGAGCTAGAACATTCTTGTGTCTCCTTCACTCCACAACCTTGGATGAGTGAGAGGCTTGATGTATCCTTCTTCTACGGCATTCCATGCTCCCTGTCACTTGCTTGAATGAAGTACATCATTCTATTCTTCCAATATGCATAATTAGCCCCATTGAAGAAAGGAGGCTTGTTGACGGGCATCGAATCGAGACCGGAGTCGAAGTTTGAAGCGGAGGCCATTGATGACTTTGATAATCGATATAACTCTTCCCGAATCGACTCAAGAGGCGATTAAACCTTCAAATGAGTTAGGCTCTGATACCAATTGTTGAGTTAATCGATCGACGGAATTAGCCAAGAGGGGGTGAATTGGCAATTAAAAATTTCGTGGAAGCTTTTGCAGAAAATTGAAAAGATTTGCACAGCGATTTAGAGTGGTTCGACTTTCTCAATCAAAGTCTACGTCCACTACCTTAGCTATCCACACTAAGGATTTTCCAACAAATTCACTAATTTATTCTTTCTTTTGAGGCCAAAGAGATAACCTTACAAAATCCCTCAAGAGTATACCCCAACTCTTGAGAACACTCTTTTTCCCAAAGAGAAGATTACAAATTTGCAAACTTACAAGAAAACCTCACAAGGTAAGATGTTTGCACAATTCTAGAACAAAGAAAAGAACACTCAAAGATAAATACAATTGAGTATAAAAGTGTTCTTGAAAGCAAATGAATATTGGATGAAAAATAGGCTTGAAATGCTCAAACTTGAGGTTTGATGCTTTTTCTTTGATTCTCTCTTGATTCTAGTTGCTTGATGTTTCTTGTTGTTGATCAATGGCTTCTAAACTTGTTTAAATACTCCTTGAATTAATTCTGAACGTTGGTGATAATTAGTGGAGTCAATAGAGCCGTTATTGTGTGAAAACAATTAATTTTCTGGGTGGAGCGTCTCATGCATCGATGCATGATGGAGAATGCATCGGTGCATCAGTGTAAAATTCAAATATTTTGACCGCTGGAACACTTGATGCATCGGTGCACCAAGTGTGCATCGATGCATGAAATGCATTCGATGTTTGAAAAATAGCCTGGTGCATTGATGCATGGCTTGTGCATCGATGCATCAAATGCATTCGATGTTTTGAAAATATTCAGAGTACATCGATGCATGGAGAGTGCATCGGTGCATGGAATGCATTCGATGTTCAATTAATTCATCGATGCATCGATGCATGGACTTATGCATCGGTGCATGCCTTTGAATAATTGATTTAAGGCTTGTTTTTGGTTCAAAATACTTTGTGAAAATTGTTTCAAAAATAGTTTAAGTACAAATCACAATTTTACACATTTAGTAAGGATTAAAATTGATCTTGAAAAACTTGGAGTAATAATTTGATACTCGGTTAATTAAATCGAATATAAATTTGTAAAATCATTTGTAAAATCTTAAAATTCATTTAACTTAATTTGTTATATCGAAATATCAAAAATGTTTTCAACAGAAGACGATGATAACACTGAAAAGTCAGAGACTACATAGATACATTTGGAAAAGGAGGTTGAAAAAGGAGATTCTTCTGAAGCAGAACAAGCACATGATGAACAAGAACCAAAGAGTTCTGAAGCTCCAACAACTCGTCAATCAGATCGTGTGAGAAGATGTCCCAATTGGCACTCAGATTATGTTATAGAAGGAAATATGGCATACTGCCTTTTAACAGAGGACGGTGAGCCATCAACATACGAGGAGGCAATAAACAATTCAGATGCTTCATTGTGGATGATGGCGATGCAAGAAAAAATTGAAGCCCTTCATAAAAATAATACATGAGACCTTGTGCCAATACCACAAGGAAGGAAGCCAATTGGTAACAAATGGGTCTTCAAAATCAAGCGAAATGGTGATGATCAAGTTGAGAGGTATCGTGCAAGACTGGTGGTCAAAGGATATGCTCAAAAAGAAGGTATTGATTTCAAAGAAATATTTTCTCTTGTGGTTCGACTAACAACAGTTCGAGTAGTTTTGGCAATGTGTGCTACATTGAACTTACATCTAGAGCAGCTAGATGTTAAAACAGCTTTTCTTCATGGAAATCTTGAAGAAGAGATTTACATGCTCCAGCCTGAAGGTTTTGAAGAAAAAGAAAAGAAAAACTTGGTTTATAGGTTGAACAAATCTCTGTACGGTCTAGAGCAGGCACCGAGGTATTGGTATAAGAGATTTGATTCATTCATTATGTGCCTTGGATACAACAGACTTAATGCAGACCCTTGTGCTTATTTCAAGAGGTCTGGTGATAACGATTTTGTTATATTACTGTTGTATGTGGATGACATGTTGGTTGCAGGACCCAACAAAGATCATATTGAAGAATTGAAGGCACAACTGGCTAGGGAATTTGAAATGAAGGACTTGGGATCAACAAACAAGATTCTAGGGATGCAAATTCACCGAGACAGAAGTAATAGGAAATTTTGGCTTTCACAAAAGAATTACTTGAAGAAGATCTTGTCACGATTCAACATGCAAGATTGTAAGCCAATTTCTACCCCTCTTCCTATTAACTTCAAATTATCCTCCAGTATGAGTCCTAGTAGTGAAGAAGAGAGGATGAAGATGTCTCGAGTACCGTATGCATCAGCAGTGGGAGTGGTTAGTTGATACATGGCGAATCCAGGCAAAGAGCATTGGAATACAGTAAAGAGGATCCTTAGATACATCAAAGGGACCTCAAATGTTGCATTATGTTACGGAGGATCAAACTTACTAATCAATGGTTATGTAGATTCTGACTATGCAGGGGATTTGGATAAAAGCAAATCTACAACAGGATATGTGTTCAAAGTTGCTGGTGGAGTTGTAAGCTGGGTTTCAAAATTGCAGTCAGTTGTGGCTACATCCACAATAGAGGCAGAATATGTAGCAGCTACACAAGCCAGTAAAGAAGCAATTTGGTTGAAGATGCTATTGAAGGAGCTTGGGAACAATCAAGAGTATGTTTCTCTGTTTTGTGACAGTCAAAGCGCCTTGCATTTTGCAAGGAATCCATCATTTTATTCAAGGATAAAGCACATACGAGTTCAATACCATTTCATTCGTGAAAAGGTGGAAGAAGGAACGGTAGATATGCAGAAGATCCATACCAAAGACAACATAGCAAATTTCATGACAAATGCGATAAATGTTGATAAATTTACCTGGTGTCGATCCTCTTGTGGCCTGTCAGAGACATAAGCAACATGAAGGTACAAGGTACAAAGAATGGTGTGAAGATATGTTTGTTCCAATCAAATCTTCAAGTGGGAGATTGTTGAAAATACAAAAATCAAGTGGCCAAATTGATGGCCACTTTCGGTGGATAATTGAAGAAAAAAAACAAAACATTTAATTCCACCGAAAGTTTGGTTGAAAAAGTTGAATGGTAAAATCTCAATTTTAGTCATTGTAATTTAGGGTATTTACAAATTAGTCCTTAAGCTTCAACTATAAATACCCTAGCTCATTTAGCTTCAAAACCATCCCAAAGCATTCTAGCTTTTTTCCAATAGTAGAGAGAATTTAGAGAGTTTCTTGAGAGTTGTTTTCTCCTTTTTATCAAGAGAGAATTATCATTGTTTTCTCCTTGGTAGATCGAGAGAAGTTGTAATTCCTATTTTCTCATAGTGAAATTCTTCTACCGTTGTCTGTGGTTTTTACCTTATATTATTTAGGGGGTTTCCACGTAAATTTTGTGTCTCTTTTATCTTCATTTTTATTTTCTCAAATTATCAGTTGCGATTTTGCTCTATCCGATAGCGTCTTCCGCAACAGTTCTCCCCTATCATAAAAGAAGTATATTTTACCAATTTTCATTTCTTCATCCACCTGTTCCGTAAGCATTCAACTTCAGGTTTTGAAACTTATGCAGTGGCCGCTAGGTTTTTTTTCCAGAGGTTGAAGTAAACTAAACCTTGTTTAGATTAAACAAAAGGAAAAAAAACAGAAAGAGAGAAGAAGAAGAAGAAGAAGAAGAAGACATACAATTAAATTAGGTGGCTAAAAATGGAATAGAAACTTAAGTTTAGTGATTAATTTGAAAGAAAATATAATTAAGTGAAGAAAATAGAACCATAACAAAATTGAGTGACTGATTATGTAATTTACCAAGTCAGCAATATAATGCAGTGTAAAGTTTATAAATTCCTGCAAAATCATTTGCAATCTATGAGCAAATACTTGAGAACATACGTCAATATATTCTCTTCAGATGCAGTATTTTGACCTATCATTCAAGCAGCACTTGAACTATGTGCAAATCGGATACTCTAGTCATCCCACATTCAATTTTGATAAAGAAGAGCATAAAGATAGAAGGGATTCTCAATATCATCCTTAATCGGACATTTAGGTAGACATCAGAAGCACTAATCATAACAACAGTATAGCCTGAGATTTTTCATTATGCAATCCTTTATAGATCTTCAATAGGATATGCTCACATCTAAGAAGGGGGAAATCTAATCTTAAGCTTTTCTTCTCCCAGGAACGATTTCAAGCTCTGGAAACCGGAAAAAGAGACTCGTTAGAGAAATGTAGATCACCTTAAATGGACCGAGACATTGCATGCTGTGAGTTATACTTCGGTGCCGATGAGTTTTCCATCTTTATGAGCAACAAGCCCATTTTCAGAAAATACATAATCATAGTCATTAACAACAACTACATCGAAAATGTAAACTATGGTTAACAAACAAAGAGAAACAATGAAAGAACAACATTTCATAGTTACAAGTACAATGCCAAAATTTGACATTGCATAATACTGAATAATACCCTTCAGGGTCAGCTCATCCATAAGATTTATAATATAAGGTGATTTTAGGTATCTGTCTTTGAAGTCCTTAACAGTAACGGGAAATGTAGCAGAAAACATCAAAATTTGACGATATGGGGGAAGAAATTGTATCAGTTGCTCTATAGAAGGTTGGAACTCCGGAGAAAAAAGTTTATCTACCTGAAAGAAATGAAAAACACAATCAGATTTGGCAGATTATAAAGTTAAAATCAAGATAAAAAGGACAAGGAATAGATTCAAATATTTTCAACAATCCACAAGTATCTTGTTTTCTTTTGTAATACACTTGTAAGAATTATTACACGCAATACCCTTTTTAACAACATACGGAGAGAAACTACCAAATAATTACCTCATCCATGAAAGCATTGAACAATTTTTCAAAATGCAAACGCCCTTTTAGTAAGGTCTAGAATTCTTCCAGGGGTTCCAACCAGTAAATGGACTGGCCGATATAATCACATAATATCATCCTTTAGACTGGTACCTCCTGTTGTGACCATGACTTGAATTTGTAAATGCTTCCCGAGCCCCTTGCAAACTTGCGATGTCTGACGAGCAAGTTCCCGTGCTGGAACAAGTATAACAACTATGCAAATAAAACGCATTCGGTTCAAACAAGAAAACGAGCAGATAATTAGTGTAAAATCATAAACCAAGTTAGGCACTGATAACTTCTTTAGCGAAAGCAAAATCATGAAATAAACACAGTGAGATGTAAAATTGACTCGTATCACAAACTAAGAGAGATGAGAAAATTTATTATTGCACTGATGAAAAAATGGCACTAGGACTAATCAATATTGGATTGACAAGAATCAAGCAACTAGAAGAGCAATAGACAATTGAAATAGAAAAAAAATCCTACTTGCAGTACCCACTACCATTTAGCTATGCCTATAGTTGATGATAAAGAAGCACACAATTTTCTAAAAAACAAAAATTCGTGGATTGTATCTAACCTTGAATAACATTGTTATCTTAGTCAATTTTTCCCAATGCAGGAATGCAAAATGCTAGTCTTCCCAATTCCATTTTTGGCTCTAGCAAGAATATCACTTCCAGATAAAGCAATGGGAATACTCTCTTCCTGAATAGGAGATGGTCTTTCAAAACCCTTCTCGTATAGTCCCATTAGAAGTTCACGTTTCAGAAAATAGTCTATTATCTCTCCCTTTTCCTTTTACCAGAAGCAGTAGCGGATTCATTAAACAAGTGTATGGCAAACTTTATTTGGGGAGCTGCGAAAAAGAGGTCAATTCATTGGGTGAAATGGGATACTATTACCAAACCTAAAGCCTTAGGAGGACTGGGTATTTGTGATGTAAGAATAGAGAATCGCGCTCTTCTAAATAAATGGTTATGGAGATACGGTGATGAGTCTTCTTGTCTGTGGAGAAATGTGATCGATGCAAAATATGATTTTGATTCAAATCTGATGATGCGGAGACCTATCCAAAAACACAAGTTATCGTAGATATGGAGAAATATATCCGCCCCTGTTAAAAAGAGACGATACCTTTTCTAGCAAATTATATTGCGTGGTGGGTGATGGCAGTAGAGTCGATTTTTGGGAGGATGCTTGGACTGAGTTCCCCTCCCTGAGATTAGCGTTTCCAAGAATTTTTGGAGTTGTCATTAAGAAGAGTGGTAAAGTTAAGGAGTTTGGTTCGATAAGAAGTGGTGCGTGGTCTTGGAACATTGAGCTTAGAAGACCCCTCTTTTCGAGTGAGAAATGACTATCATGGATAATTTTATGAATGTTCTAAACTGTGCTGTGGAGGGTGAGAATGGACAGGATCATCTAAATTGGGCAGGGGCGGCTAGTGGTTCCTACTCATCCAAAGAGTTCTGTCTGGTCGTAGCAAGTGAAGGTGCAGCCATGGATCCGATTTGTAAGTTAGTATGGTCGAATCTTGCTCCATATAAAATAGAAGCCTTTGATTGGAAGGTAATCCAACAACGAATTCCGACTGTGCGGGAACTATCGAAACGAGGGGTACAGGTTTCAAATTACATTTTTTGTGCCTACTGCTCTAGTGAAGTTGAATCCATCAATCATTTGTTCTGTCATTGTTTGATTGTTTAGAGGGATCCGTTAAATCCCTAATGTTATGCTGGCATCTGCAGTCGCTTAAAACGGAGGTAAAACCGATTTGGATTATGAGTTTTTTTGGATTTATCTGGTCTATTTGATTGAACAGGAATGTTATTATATTTAATAACTGTGCGATGGATGAGGAGAAGTTATTTGATGCTGTGTTCTTGTTGACTGGAAGTTGGCTAAATCTAAAATGGCCGATTCTTTTTCCCCCCGTCTATATCGATGATATAGTGCTTGCAGGCTTTACTTCAAGACACTCACTGATGTAAAATTATTTCTTCGATAACACTTCGACAACTACATCGAAAATGTAAACCATGGTTAACAAACATAGAGAGACAATGAAAAGAACAACATTTCATGGTTACAAGTACAATGTCTAGAGCTGAAGCAAACCTGATTTCCCAAGTTGCTCAGATATTTTAGTGAGGTCAGATCCACCCACTACTCCAACAGTAACAACCTACAATTGCAAATAAAACATGATAAATTCCCTTCCAAAATTGTCATTTTTTTTTCTAAAATTACAAAATTTACCTTCTTCAGTTCCTTCATGAACTCTGACATCTTGGGAGTAGCCACCTATTTACCATTCCAAATCAATGATACACTCAACGGTGAAGAAAATACAATGCCAAGAGCTCCACTTAAATTCAAAAACCCAAAAATCATATCACCAAAATTTAAGGGACTAAGTACCTTTCTTGGAGCTGTAAGAGTTCCATCAACATCAAATAAAGCAATCAAACCAGGTTTTCTGACAGCCATTGAAGTTTATTAATTTTCCTCCTGCCATCAAAATTACAAAGCTTTAAAATTGAAAAACATAAAAGCCACACTCTTATGATAAGAAATGGAAATTTAGAACCAGAGAAAAGGTGGGGATTAACTGAAATTTTCTGACTTGGATTTTTTGACGGGATATCGGAAATCTCGAGTTAAAACAGTGAAACAAAAGCACAGTCATACATCTTTAATATCGAATCTCATGTTTAAGTTAAAGTGTGAATCTTAAAAGCAACGAGATCGATTTCAAATCTTGTGTTTGTATCTGTTATTTTTAAGATCATATAGCCATGAAAAAAAGATGAAACCAGAAATGGAAGACGGAGATTTATGGGGGGATGAATACAAGGAGAAAGATTATCTCCGATGAATTGCCTGTAAAATCAAAGGTATTCTGTTCTGTTCCCGGGAGCAATTCACTAACAACGAGGGTGCTAAATATATTGTATTGTCCTATCCCACATCTTTAGAATATAAAGAAACGAGGCCAGAAGGTGCATTTAAAAGAGGCCGGGTTGGATTGGAAAGCTCATACCTTTCTCGGCCTTTTGGCTAAGATCAAGTGTAGTATCTGTTCTTATCAGTTTAATATCTGATACGTGGGCCAATGGCTCACACGATATTAAATTTATTTTTTGAGGGGGAGAACCCATCACAGTAGCTTGCTACTAGGGTTCTCGAGCGTCGCCCAAGTGTTGCACTATTGCTCGGGCCTGGCGCACCCTACCCAATTACAGTTCAAATGCTTTTTGAGTTAAACTTTAATGAAATTTAATATACATTCATTTAAAGAAATTTTGTTGTTCATTGTTTCATGTAACTGGTTCTATTATCCAAGGCATGGACATTAAGAGAGCTTATTCAAAGTTTGATTGAATAAGGAGCGAAACATTTTTGCTTTCTGCATTTTGCCATTAATATTTAGCTTTTTCTCTCGGTTCCAGGTTTAATTGCCAGGCCCTATGACAAGAAGTATGGCACCATACAAAAATAAATTGAAGCTTTGGACGAGATGGGCATATGCAATATAATAATAGAAACGGTATACTTATAAAATCGTCTATTTCTTTCAACGATATGATCGACTAAACTATTCATTTTTTTTCCATTGAAAAGATGAATAAATTATTCATTTAACGATCTGAAAAGATATAGATTGACTAAACTATACTATTTATTTATTTCTATTCATTGAAAAGATGTAGAATAAATTATTCATTCAATGATCTGAAAAGATGTAGACTAAAAAAATTTAGTCATGAAATGGATCCTACCCCCTCTCTCTTAAGATATATCCGCAGCATTCATGATTTATCCTTTGAAAAATGATCCATTAGTCCACTAGTAGAATGGTTATTTCAGCTGAGACCAGAGGACCCCTGAAGGAGATAAAAAGTGCATATTAAAGCAATATGAATATGGGCATTTCATTCAATAATTTGATGAAGAAACAGCATAACATTCTGCCAATGACAAATTGATCATCTCGGAAGGCATTGAGATAGTTTAACTTCTAACATAGAAGCACGCAGAGTAAATGTCATTGAGGAAGCCAACTTGTGGATATCGGATGAGACAATACGAAGCCATAAATCATATAATCATGTAAACCGGGAAGCATTAGGTCTATTGCTATTCATTCAAGAATAATTGTCAATCTAGTAGCAGCTACGAGAAAAACTCAGCATCATCTATGGGTTATGATGAAACCGAGAGAAAATTTAATGAACATCAAAACTATGTTTCAAGACAAAATTTAACAAAAACAGTCAACTAAATGTTTGAACGATCACGCAGATAGCTGATAGCCTTATTCAAAAGGGATTATCATGACTGACCTTCATATCAACTTCTATCATTGTTTACATATCAAATTTCAATCTTTTACCGAAATTTTAAAGCTTATGTTATTCAGACTTGAGTAAGAGTATCAACCATAATCAGTAGAATTGTTATTTAGTCCCTTCAAAATGGTAAAATATTAAATAAAATAATTTAAACAAAGAACCGGTTAACCGTATTATGGTATTAATCACTGCCTTAGAAGCGAATTCGTCTCGATGTGTGTAATCTTTATAATGGACGAATGACCTCCTGAAGTTAGCATGACTCTCCAAATTTCGTGCACCCGAAAGATGGAGTGGACTTAATGGTATTACTCTTCTCTCAAAACTCAAAAAGATACTCTGAATAGGTTTATAAAAACCAAGAAGGGTGTTTCTAAAACAAACAATTTGTTTAAGGATGATTTTTCTTGAACTGCATACGAAATAAAAAAAATTAAACATCCACATCCATTTATGATTCAATATAGGGGTAAATGGTAAAATACCAAATAGCAGATACAAAATAATTAATTGTCATAAATATTATTTTAATGGCCATAAAATATATTAAATATTTTGTAACGGCTATAAATGGTAAAATAAACTCTGATAAATAATATTTTATCAGGAAGGTCTTGTTTAAAAAAAATACATATGAATCGAATGAGACAACGCCAAATGGTTCATACCCAATATAAATATCTTTGTATTACCAACAAAAATAACTAGTTAATCAAACATTAGAACTTTTTTAAGGCTTAAGTGCTCCATTGCCCCCTGAGCTACATCATTTGTACCGAATTGTCCCTTAAAGTATTTTTCAGGATGTTTTGCCCCTTGAATTTTAAATCGTTATCCCGTTTGCCCTAAACCGTTAACTATGTTAAAAATATCATGGGTAAATTATATATTTAGTCACTCAACTATTCTCACGATCCTATTTTAGTCGTCCAACTATTTTATTTTTCATAATCATCACTAAACTTAAGTTTTTATACCATTTTAGTCATCAAATTCAATTCTAATTTATTTTTAAAATTTTTAAGATATAAGAATTTATTAAAGAAAACGTAATATTTGATCTTGACACGTTTAAACACTAAAAATTAATGAAAGACATACTTAAAAATTACTAATCTAAAGCGATACCAGGTTTACCATGCTTAACTGGCTTGTACGAAATGGAAAATTCCGCAAGGTAATGGCTAATCATTTTAGGCTTGACTTCAACCTGGTTAAATGTCTTTCCATTGTACACACCAGTTATGCTTCCAATCATTTTGGGTATAATTACCATGTTCCGCAAGTGGGTTCTCACTGGTTCTAGTTTCTCACCTGCTGGGGCATCCCTTTTCGCCTTCCGGAGTTTCTTAATTAAAGCCATCGGTTTTCTCTTGAGACCCCTTTGGAACCTTCTACGAGCACGAGCAGGGGGGAAGAGCTTGACAAGCTCATCGGTGGACATATCAAGGAGAGCATCCAAATCAACGCCTCTGAAGCTAAATTTCTTGAACGTTCTCTTCTCAGGTTGATTAGTTATTTACCAAAGGATCTGTTGATGAGTTAATTATTATCCTCGTCTATATCGATGATATGGTGCTTGCAGGCTTTACTTGAAGACACTCACTGGTGTAAAATTATTTCTTCGTTATTTTTTAGTTGAATGGATTCATTTAAACACAACATAAAAAGAAGCTTTTGTTTCAAGCCAATGGAACTTGCTTATTTAAGCAACATACATATTCAAATAAAATAAAAACAAGCAATCTGCAAATGAATGAACAAAGAGGAAAACCCAAAGGGTATTTATTTCATGTAAAAGTTGAAGAATTCTGGGGAAAATTCTAGCCTGTCTTCCTCAAGATTTTTGGACACTTTGAAACTGCTTCCATGGCGGAGGTATCATCAATGGCGGAACCTTTCAAGAGGCCTGCAAGCAGTTCTCACTTCTCCCCTATCATAAAAGAAGTCTATTTTACCAAATTTCATTTCTTCATCCACCTGTTCCGTAAACATTCAACTTCAGGTTTTGAAACTTATGCAGTGGCCGCTAGTTTTTTTTTTCGGAGTTTGAAGTAATCTAAACCTTGTTTAGATTAAACAAAAGGGGAAAAACCAGAAAGAGAGAAGAAGAAGAAGACGTGCAATTAAATTAGGTGGCTAAAATGGAATAGAAACTTAAGTTTAATGATTATTTTGAAAGAAAAAATAATTAAGTGACGGAAACAGAACCATAAAAATAATTGAGTGACTGAATATGTATTTTACCCATGATGTTTTTGACGAAATTAACAATTTATGACAAACGAGATAACGCTTTAAACTTTAGGAGGCAAAACGTCCCAAAAATACTTACAAATAATATAGTAAGGAGGCAATGGGGCATTTAAACTTTGTTTTTTTTAACGAACCTTTCTTTGGTTGCAATTGCGTATAAAAATTTCAATTTTAAAGAAAATATAATTTATGTAATAAAACAAATATAAATGTACCATTCATTACTATTTTCCGAATTCATCAGTAAAAAAAATTCCTTCATTTTTATGGTTCGTCTTTTGGTAAATAAATTATTAAATCGCAGAAACCCAAAAGTAAATATGGCTCCCTCAAAGATTTTATTTGTAGTAAAAGAATGGCGATAAAACAATTCCTTGCAAACTTTTCTTTTTTTTGTTATCCTCCGGTTCTAAGGTTTCACTTTGATTAATTTAGACCGACCCAGGTTGCATACTTGATTTTAATGGGTGAGTCGATTTGCTGTATACACAAAGGCTCGAACTCGAGAATTTACTTAAGCAATATCAAATTACTTATCACTTGAACCAACCTCGTTGGTAATTCCTTGCAAACTTTAACCGTGACTCATGAAATCACATACATTGATAGCCAACACAGGGTACGGAAAATGGGTATATCAAAGAGCAAAGTTTCAGCTGTTCAAGGGTTGCTCATAAAGAGTGCTTTGCACTGCTCCGCTGTATCCACAGGGTTGGCAACTGCAAAAATAGTAATAATAAGCCTGAAGCTTTCATTGGCATAAATGTTTTGGAAAATTTTGCTGTGTTTTAGAGTAATGTGGACTTTCAATGCATAACTGGCCTGTGTGTCCTACTGTTCTATCTGATTCATAAATTTCATGATCGTTCCCCCCTGATCACAAAACACCGAGGCAATATCGTTAGGCCACATGAAAGCACATAAACTTATGTGAACATAATTAAGGTATAGATTGAAAGAAAGCCGATGACCAAAGGGTGATGACAGTATATCTATGTGGTCTGAACTGCAGAGCATGGTGATCGTAAGATTTGAATCGAATAAGAAACCAACCTTGTAAGTTTTGTCACCAAAGAAATGAATCTCTTTAAATTCTTCAAGGTATCTCAAGCAGTATGTTTTGTCCCAACTCAGTAGGAAAACCTGTTATGAGAAAAACGCAGCAATGATCAATTCAATGAACCAGTACTCAAATATGTTTAACTGCAAATCGTATGTGTTGCTCACGTCAAAGCTTATTTGTCCCCCAATTGAGAATGTCAAGTTGAGGTGAGAAAACTTATCTCTAAGCACCGAAACCATTTTCGGGTGGATGTTGTGAACCTGGAAGCAAAGCGTTTGTATTTGTGTAAGCATACATCTATAAGATCTACACTATAAAACTACAAGTTCCATACGGTATATTTACCTTGTCATACATTTCAAATTCATCCCTTTCCTCTTGGCTGCATTTTCGCCCAATTGGAGATACATTAAGCATCCCACTTCGGAATTCTATGAATGTGCCCCTAAACAAAAAGTTGATAAAGGGCTGGTGTTATTTAGCACAAATGATAAAAAGAAAATGCATGGAGTTCAACTAGACTTAGATATGAACTTCGTTCTTCCTCGCCTTTTTATTGGGATATGCAAGTCAGCAATATAATGCAGTGTAAAGTTTATAAATTCCTGCACAATCATTTGCAATCTATGAGCAAATACTTGAGAACATACGTCAATATATTCTCTGCAGATGCAGTATTTTGACCTATCATTCAAACAGCACTTGAACTATGTGAAAATCGGATACTCTAGTCATCCCACATTCAATTTTGATAAAGAAGAGCATAAAGATAGAAGGGGTTCTCGATATCATCGTTAATCGGACATTTAGGTAGACATCAGAAGCACTAATCATAAATTGCTAATAGAAGTCAATGGCATCCTAACAACAGTATATCCTGAGATTTTTCATTATGCAATCCTTTATAGATCTTCAATAGGATATGATCACATCTAAGAAGGGGGGAAATCTAATCTTAAGCTTTTCTTCTCCCAAGAACGATTTCAAGCTCTGGAAACCGGAAAAAGAGACTCGTTAGAGAAATGTAGATCACCTTAAATGGACCGAGACATTGCATGCTGTGAGTTATACTTCGGTGCCGATGAGTTTTCCATCTTTATGAGCAACAAGCCCATTTTCAGAAAATACATAATCATAGTCATTAACAACAACTACATCGAAAATGTAAACTATGGTTAACAAACATAGAGAAACAATGAAAGAACAACATTTCATAGTTACAAGTACAATGTCTAGAGCTGAAGAAAACCTGATTCCCCGAGTTGCTCAGATATTTTAGCGAGGTCAGATCCACCCACTACTCCAACAGTAACAGCCTACAATTGAAATAAAACATGATAAATTCCCTTCCAAAAATGTCTTTTTTTTTTCTTTCTAAAATTACAATATTTACCTTCTTCAGTTCCTTCATGAACTCTAACATCTTGGGAGTAGCCACCTATTTACCATTCCAAATCAATGATACACTCAACGGTAAAGAAGAAATGAAGAAAATACAATGCCAAGAGCTCCACTTAAATTCAAAAACCCAAAAATCATATCACCAAAATTTAGGGGATTAAGGAGGAGATTAAGTACCTTTCTTGGAGCTGTAAGAGTTCCATCAACATCAAATAAAGCAATCAAACCAGGTTTTCTGACAGCCATTGAAGTTTATTAATTTTCCTCCTCCTGCCATCAAAATTACAAAGCTTTAAAATTGAAAAACATAAAAGCCACACTCTTATGATAAGAAATGGAAATTTAGAACCAGAGAAAAGGTGGGGATAAACTGAAATTTTCTGACTGGGATTTTTTGACGGGATATCGGAAATCTCGAGTTAAAACAGTGAAACAAAAGCACAGGCATACATCTTTAATATCGAATCTCATGTTTAAGTTAAACTGTGAATCTTAAAAGCAAAGAGATCGATTTCAAATATTGTGTTTTTAGCTGTTATTTTTAAGATCATATAGACATGAAGAAAAAAGATGAAACCAGAAATGGAAGACGGAGATTTGTGGGGGGATGAATAGAAGGAGAAAGATCATCTCCAATGAATTGCCTGTAAAATCAAAGGTGTTCTGTTCCGTTCAGCCTTTAGTTCCCGGGAGCAATTCACTTACAACGAGGGCGCTGAATATATTGTATTGTCCTATCCCACATCTTTAGAATATAAAGAAACGAGGCCAGAAGGTGCATTTAAAAGAAGCCGGGTTGGACTGGAGAACTCATACCTTTCTCGGCCTTTTGGCTAAGATCAAGTGTAGTATCTGTTCTTATCAGTTTAATATCTGATACGTGGGTCAATGGCCCACACGATATTAAATTTATTTTTTGAGGGGGAGGGCTCACTACAGTAGCTTGCTACTGGTGCCCTCGAGCGTTGCCCAAGTGTTGCACTATTGCTTAGGCCTGGCGCACCCCACCCAATTCCAGTTCTAATGATTTTTAAGGTAAACTGTAGTTCAAGTAATGCGTCTACTCTACTCTGCTTAAATGAAATTTAATGTTTGTTATCTAGTGTAATGGTTTTTTATTCGCTGAATACTTATCAAAAATTACAAGTACGTTCTTTTAAAGAAAATTTGTTTTCACTGATTCTATTATATGGTATGGACAAACAGAGCTTATTCAATGTTTGGATGAGTAAGACACATTTTTGGCTTTCTGCATTATGCCATTAATATTTAGCTTTTCCACTTGGTTCCAGGTTTAATTGCAGGCCCTATGACAAGAAGTATGGCACCATTCAAAAATAAATTGAAGCTTTGGACGAGATGGGCATGCATATATAATAATAGAAACGGTATACTAATAATCGTCTAAACGATACTATTCATTTATTTCTATTCATTCAACTATCTGAAAAGATGTAGAGTAAAAAAAATTAGTCATGAAATGGATCCTACCCCCTCTCTTAAGATATATGCGCAGCATTCATAATTTATCCTTCGAAAAATGATCCATTAGTCTACTAGTAGAATGGTTATTTCAGTTTTCCTGATTTTTGTTTTTTTTAATGTTCATGCGTATCTTTGAATATTTTAGATGCAAAGGAACAACTCAACAAGACTAAAGATCAAATTTCTTCGACACGAGCTAACTAATCAATGCAAAACAATAAGAGACAGTAGTGTGAGATGTGCATCTGCATCGACAAAGTGGATGCTTTAAGATGTGACGAATAAATAAATAAAATGTTCTCTCTGATGTGAGAACTTCTGGTAATCCCAACTCATTTTATTTAATCTGTAACTTCTGGGAATCTTGACGGGACCAAATAATCCAAAAACAACTGAAACGTGATTGTAATGATATTAACAAAAACATCAGAACTTACAATCAGCTAACTTCAAGATTTGTCGATATCACAGTGAAACCAAAACAAGCTCAACACAACTTATTGATAAAGTTATCAAATCCACTGCAAATAAACAAGTACATGTTTGCTAAACTGGGCCAAACTCATGCTGGTTTGAAGCGCCATTGGTACTTTCATCAACGGCCCCAGCCAAACTTCAATAATCTTTGTTCCCGAAGTTCTTGCACCAGAGCTGTGAAGAAATCGGACGAACAGGCTCATGAGGCCGTTGCTGCAACAAAAATGACATATTGATATGGTAATACAAGGTATGGGGATAAATAAAGACATGCATGTTCAGAAGAAATCACCCGATTTAGTTAAAGTTTCAAAGCGACTCATTGCTCTATACATCTAATTTCTACACAAACTAGTTTGATCAGCTGAGACCATAGGACCACTTAAGGAGATAAAAAGTGCATACTAAAGCAATATGAATATGGGCATTTCATTCAATAATTTGATGAAGAAACAACATAACATTCTGCCAATGACAAATTGATCATCTTGGAAGGCGTAGATATAGTCTACTTCTAACATACAAGCATGCAGAGTAAATGTCATTGAGGAAGCCGACTTGTGGATATCGGATGAGACAACACGAAGCCATAAATCATATAATCATATAAAACCGGGAAGCATTAGGTCTATTGCTATTCATTCAAGAATAATTGTCAATCTAGCAGCTACGAGAAAAACTCGAGCTTCTCGACATCATTTATGGGTTATGATGAAACCGAGAGAAAATTTAATGAACATCAAAACTATTTTTCAAGACAAAATTTAACAAAAACAGTCAACTAAATGTTTGAACGATCACACAGATAACTGATAGCCTTATTCAAAAGGGATTATCATGATTGACCTTCATATCCACTTCTATCGTTGTTTACATATCAAATCTCAAGCTTTTACCTAAATTTTATATCAACCATAACCGGTAGAGTTGTTATTTAGTCCCTTCAAAATTGTAACTTTTTAAAGTATTATATGGTAAAATTATATCCCCCCACTAAAATGATAACCCTAGAATTTAATCCATTCAAAAACGGTAAAACTAAATTAATACAATGTTAAAAATGTATTTTGGTCTTTGAATTTTTTTTTAATTCCCCCCCCCCCGGGCATTTTTTCCTGGCTTCGTCCCTGACTACATGATTGACCACATCCATAACCAAAGACTTAGCATGAACACTTTATAAAAGTTCGAATCATCTCAAAATGCTTTAAACTTAGAGCCAACAATTTCAATTAGTTAGTGCTAACAGAGGTTTTATTTCTAAATAGCGATTAAAAACAGTAATAAAGATAGAACAGCGGGGGAGGTAGGATTAATAAACCTCGAGCTCGGTTGATTTCACGGCAATAGGGATGCAGATGAGGAAGACGCCGAACATGGCAAAGGCAGTGTTGCGACGCCAGTGCTTGGGGAGGCAGTATGGACCTCCGGACATGCTCCACACCTTCTTCCTGAAATCCTCAGCTCCATGGTCCATGCCCTTGCCCATGCTCTCCCCCTCCCATTTTTTTGCCCAAATTTAATCGATCGATGGATTGAATCTCTGACCACAAAAGTAATTAGATCTAATAAAGAACTAAAAAAAGTACACCATAATGGAAAGAAAAGAATAACAATAACAATAAATGAGCGAAAAGGGGAAGGGATATTTGATGATTGGGCTACCTAAGAGAAATTGCAGGTCAAGAACAACGATCTGCAGAGGCTGTTATTTGATCTACGTTCAAGTTAGGGGATGCAAAACAAAAAATCAGTTGATAACAGAAAACATTTATTTGGATTCTATGAAAGAACAAATGAAGGTTATCGGAAGTCACGAAAGATGAAACTGAACTTCTTAAATAGTGAGAATGGAAAATAAAAATGGTAGACTAATAGATCCCAGGGTTCTATGAGATTTTCCTTATGCTTTTATATAGGAGTATTTCTCATCACTGTTCTTATTTATTACGATGATTGAACAATAACCGAATGCATTGAATATATAACTCTCAACGGTTTGGTATCGAATATCTGACATTTCTAATCCTTAAATCTAAGAACTTAAAGAATAACAACAGTTCTTTGCTAGTACTTCTTTTACGTTGAGCCTTTCAATGCAATCAAACAGAAAATTCCATGGGTGCCATATCTTAGGACACCAAACTATATAATTGAATAAATCTTCCTCTATCCGTGGCAGGTCGAGTATTCATTTTCCTTCATCTTCTTCAAGCTCTTCATATTTTTATAGAGATTTCTCCGAAAAAAGCAGAGAAAATTCAACCACTATTTTTTAAAAACAAATATTTTATGTTCTCTAGAGTACACAAGTTAGCAGCAGATTTCATGGAAATTTTATATCTCTGAAGTAATGGTAGTATGAAATTTATACAATGTAAGAAGTTCTAAATCTTCTGTTTGAAAATTCTGGGTTTATGAATAATGAGTGCTACTAAGATAACTATATACGACAGCCAGAGCACGTATATATACATGAGAAAAGGACCCAAAAACCTATTTGGCTAGCATACCTCATTGTTAGATTTGTCTAGAAATTAAGTTGACAAGTTGAAAATTTCATCTTGGTTGGTGGCCAACTTATTGGAAATTTCATCTTGGTTGGTGGCCAAACTTTAAACATGTGAATTTCATATTTGGTGGCTAACTTGTACACATTGGAAAATTCTTTGGTAGGTGGCCAAACTTTGAACATATTGTTCTTGAAACTTAACTATAAATAGGCCTAAGTATTTCCATTAGAAATTATCCCAAAAATAAGTTCTCTCTTCCTCTTGTATTCTTCATTCTCCCACTTTGGGAATTCCAAAGAATTCCATTTGTTGTAATATTGGCGATATAGTGAAGTTATCATCCGGTGTGGTGCCCGATGAGTAGACAATATTCTCGTCGAACCTCGTAAATTTGGTGTTTTCTCTCCTTTATTATTTTTTATTCGGTTCTTTTCCATTGTGTTTCAATATTCAATAGTTTGACAGGTTTATCCGCTGTGCAACCTTTGGTGGTTTTAATCTTGACATTTTAGGTTAATTTTAAAACTACGTTCGTGTGGGAAATAACCCGTTTTCCCCAACAATTGGCATCAGAGCTTCGGTTGAGGTTATCCTGGTGGTTCCGTTGCTGAAAAGATACAGTTCGTGATATTGAATATTGTTCGTTAGAATTAAAATGCCAAAATACGGATCAGTTGAGACATCAAGCTCTTCATCTGGACCGGTGAGGAGGGTGATGTCAAATGCAAATTTCTTGGTGGAGTAGTTCGATGGATCCGGTCATTTTGGCATGTGGCAAGGCGAGGTGTTAGACGCTTTATTCCAACAAGGTCTAGACATCGCCATTGAGGAAGAAAAGCCCGAATATATGAAGGAGAAAGAATGGGGAACAATAATTCGTTTGGCGTGTAGCACGATTCGATCTTGTCTTTTCAGGGAGCAGAAGTATGACTACAAGAATGAGACTTCTGCAAGTAAGATGTGGAAAGCTTTGGAGGAAAAATTCCTGAAGAAAAGCTCTCAGAATCGTCTCCACATGAAGAAAAGATTGTTTAGATTTGATTATCAACCAGGCACCAGTATGAATGAACACATCACTGCGTTCAATGAGCTAGTGGAAGACTTATTGGGCATGGATGAAACATTCAAAGATGAAGATTTGTCTTTGATGTTGTTGTCATATCTTCCAGATGAATTTGAGCACCTTGAGACAACGTTACTTCATGGTAAGGATAATGTTACCCTTAAAGATGTAACTGCTGCTTTGTATAGTTATGAACTCAGGAAGAAAACCAAGAAGGAGAGCAAGTACGAAGCAGCAGAGGCCATGGTGGCAAGAGGTCGCTCGAAAAGTCAAAAGCCAAAGTGGAGAGGGAGATCAAAGTCGAAGTCCAGACTGGGAAAAGATGAATGTGCCTTTTGTCATGAGAAAGGCCATTGGAAGAAAGATTGTCCGAAGCTGAAGAAGAAAGGAAAAGCTGCTCCAGATGCATGTGTTACAGAGCATGATGCATATGACTCTGACATATCATTGGTTGATTCATCAACAACATTCCATTCCGATGAGTGGATATTAGATTCGGGTTGCACCTATCATATGTCCCCTAATCGGGAGTGGTTCTCCGATATAGTGGAACTAAATGCATGAGTTATTTATATGGGCAATGACAATGCCTGTTAAACTATTGGGATATGTTCAATTCGATTGAAGAATCAAGATGGATCAACCAGAGTTCTGACGGATGTCCGATACGTGCCCAGTTTGAAGAAAAATCTCATCTCGTTGGGAACCTTAGAATCCAAAGGCTCAGTAGTCACTATGAGAGATGGAGTTTTAAAAGTCACATATGGCGCACTTGTGATGATGAAGGGCATCAAGAAAAATAATTTGTATTACTACCAAGGTAGTACAATTATTAGAGCAGTTACAGCAGCTTCCGGAGGTGATGATTTGGACGCAACCCAGTTGTGGCATATGCGGTTGGGACATGCTGGAGAGAAATCCTTGCAAATTCTGGCAAAGAAAGGATTGTTGAAAGGTGCAAAGGCTTGCAAATTGAACTTTTGCGAGCATTGTGTTCTGGGAAAGCAGAAGAGAGTGAAGTTTGGCACCACTATACATAATACAAAAGGTATTATAGATTATATTCACTCAGATGTATGGGGTCCTTCAAAGACATTGTCTTTGGGAGGAAACTATTATTTTGTAACTTTTGTAGATGACTTTTCCAGAAGAGTTTGGGTGTATCCGATGAAGTCTAAAGATGAAGTGCTTCAAAATTTCCTGAAATGGAAAAATATGATCGAGAACCAGACTGGTAGAAAGATCAAACGTCTTAGGACAGACAATGGAGGGGAATATAAAAGTGACCCATTCTTTGACGTTTGCCATGAGTATGGTATTGTTCGACACTTCACTGTTAGACATACACCACAACAGAATGGGGTGGCAGAGCGTATGAATCGAACACTATTGGAGAAAGTTTGATGTATGTTGTCTAATGCTGGGTTAGGCAAGGCATTTTGGGCTGAGGTTGTGACATATGATGGCCATCTCATTAATCGTCTGCTGTCATCAGCGATAGGAGAAAAAATATCATTGGAGGTATGGTCTGGAAAACCTGCTACTGATTATGATTCCTTACATGTATTTGGATCCACTGCTTATTATCATGTGAAGGAATCCAAGCTTGATCCGAGAGCAAAGAAGGCTCTCTTTATGGGAATCACCCATGGAGTGAAGGGATTCCACCTTTGGTGTTTAGACACCAAGAAGGTAATTTGTAGCAGAGATGTTACCTTTGATGAATCTGCCCTAGTAAAGAAGGTAACAAGTGAAGCTGTCCAGACAAGTAGTACTCCGCAGCAGGTGGAGCATACTCCAAAACAGGTGGAGTTTCAGCAGATGATGATCCCAAAAGTTGATGTAGCTGATTCTTCAACTCCAATAGAAGAATCAGAAGATGAAGAGGTTCAAACCTAAGAACCATTGGAGACACCAGAAACACTTGCAGTTACAAGGCCAAGGAGAGAAATTCGTAGACCTGCTCTATTTGTTGATATGGTGGCCTATGCTCTTCCAGTTGTTGATGATGATATCCCTATCACTTACCAAGAAGCAATACAAAGCTTGAAAAGTGATAAGTGGAAAAGTGCCATGGATGAAGAAATGCAATCTCTCCAAAAGAACGACACTTGGAAACTGGCACAATTACCGAAAGGTAAAAGAGCCATTGGATGCAAGTGGGTATTTGTAAAGAAAGATGGATCTCATAACAAGAAAGATGTTCGCTACAAGGCACGGTTGGTAGCTAAAGGCTACGCTCAAAAGAAGGGAATCGACTACAATGAAGTATTTTCCCCTGTTGTGAAGCATTCCTTCATTAGAATATTGTTGGCCTTAGTAGCACAGTTGAATTTGGAGCTAGCTCAACTTGATGTAAAGACGGCTTTCTTGCACGGTGATTTAGAAGAGGAGATCTATATGACACAGCCAGAAGGATACAAAGATGGTGGTTGTGAGAAATGGGTTTGTAAGCTAAACAAATAGCTATATGGATTGAAGCAATCTCCGAGGCAGTGGTACAAGCGATTTGATAGCTTTATGAGGAGGCAAAAGTATACTATAAGCAAATATGATCATTGTGTGTATTTGCAAAAGCTCAAAGATGGATCTTTCATTTATCTTCTCTTGTACGTTGACGATATGTTGATCGCTTCGAAGAGTCAAAAGGAGATAGACAAATTAAAGGCTCAGTTGAATCAAGAGTTTGAGATGAAAGATCTAGGTGAAGCCAAGAAGATTCTTGGTATGGAGATAAACAGAGATAGACAGAGAGGGAAGCTTTGTTTAACACAGAAGCAGTATCTGAGAAAGGTATTACAATGTTTTGGCATGAATGAAAATACCAAATATGTAAGTATCCCATTGGCTTCTCATTTGAAACTTAGTTCTCAATTATCTCCTAAAACTAACGAAGAACGAGTGTATATGACAAAAGTTCCATATGCTAATGCAGTTGGGAGCTTGATGTATGCAATGGTGTGTATATGTCCTGACATTTCACAAGCAGTTGGAGTTGTGAGTAGGTACATGCATGATCCTAGAGAAGGACATTGGCAAGCTGTGAAATGGATTCTACGGTATCTCCAACAAACCGTGGATGTTGGTTTAGTTTTTGAACAGGATGAAGCACTTGGTCAGTGTATTGTTGGATATGTTGATTCCGATTATGCTGGTGATTTGGATAAGCGTCGATAAACTACTGGGTATTTGTTTACTCTTGCTAAAGCCCTAGTAAGTTGGAAGTCTACATTGCAATCTACGGTGGCATTGTCTACTACAGAGGCAGAATACATGGCAGTTTCAGAGGCTGTAAAGGAAGCAATTTGGCTTAACGGGTTGATGGAAGACTTGGGAGTTGTTCAAAGTCACATTAGTCTCTATTGTGACAGTCAGAGCGATATTCACTTAGCGAAAAATCAAGTCTACCATTCAAGGACTAAGCATATCGACGTGAGGTATCACTTTATGCGGGAGATCTTTGAAGAAGGAAAGATTCTACTTCAGAAAATTGCGACATCAGAAAATCCTGCAGATATGATGACCAAGGTGGTAACAGTAATCAAGTTCAATCATTGTTTGAACTTGATTAACATCCTGAAAGTATGAACACCTTCGGGTGTGTGGCGCTTGTGAGCGCAATTAGAGGCACTACAAATTTGGGGAGTTGGAGAAGTTGAGTAGGCTTGGTAATTTCAAGCCAAGGTGGAGATTTTTTAGATTTGTCTAGAACTTAAGTTGACAAGTTGGAAATTTCATCTTGGTTGGTGGCCAACTTATTGGAAATTTCATCTTGGTTGGTGGCCAAACTTTGAACATGTGAATTTCATATTTGGTGGCTAACTTGTACACATTGGAAAATTCTTTGGTAGGTGGCCAAACTTTGAACATATTGTTCTTGAAACTCAACTATAAATAGGCCTAAGTATTTCCATTAGAAATCATCCCAAAAACAAGTTCTCTCTTCCTCTTGTATTCTTCATTCTCCCACTTTGGGAATTCCAAAGAATTACATTTGTTGTAATATTGGCGATATAGTGAAGTTATCATTCGGTGTGGTGCCCGAGGAATAGACGATATTCTCGTCGAACCTCGTAAATTTGGTGTGTTCTCTCCTTTATTGTTTTTTATTCGGTTCTTTTCCATTGTGTTTCAATATTCAATTGTTTGATAGGTTTATCCGCTGTGTAACCTTTGATGGTTTTAATCTTGACATTTTAGGTCAATTTTAAAACTACGTTCGTATGGGAAATAACCCGTTTCCCCCAACACTCATCACCATATTCGTTTATAGTGTATGTGGATATATATATACATATACATAGGTGATTGGCTTCATTGTCAACTTCGAATAAACAGGAAATCGGGTGGTGTGATGGCAACTAATCATCCAAAACCAATTTACAATATGCCTATAAATGCCGTCTCATTCGATCATTATGTCCTTGCCAGTTCCGGAATAAGACGTTGACGTAGATCATCTGATGCACCAGCCAGTTCTGCAGTCGAAATGTGTAAGAAGATGAAAAGATAAAAAAGTAAACAAGATTAGCTTGCCTTGATCTGTGAAATTGAATAAAGGAGGTAGAGCTCGGCCGTTCAGTAAGCATGCAGTCGGGTCTCTTCATTGAAGAAGGGATGTACGCAAGCCTCCTACTGAAAGCCGGGAAACAAACACACAGGTGAAACTTTGTGAACAACATTGCTAGTCAATTGCTGCCATTTCAAAGTGCCAATAAGCATAAATGCATGCAGCTGAAAACAGCAATACTATAAGGTGAAATACTCACAGGAGAGCAACGTAGGTTTGGCAAATACTGGAGCAGCCTTGATATGAGATCCACTGCTTCAGGGGGTATTCTCCGGTTAAAAATCTCCAATTATTGCTTTGAGTAAGATTTCCGTTTTTCTTACAACACGTGTGCACGTATAAGGTAATTAGAAGATGATCGGATAAGCATACCTTATGCCATGGAATTGCTTTGATCCGAGGGAATTTGAATTCGGTATATTTTGGATTCATACATTTGATTTCTTCTTGTCGACACATATTTTGTCCGAGCATATGGCATTTACACATGCTATCATTTATAACTTATAGTATATATATACTATATAATATGTATGTACTATGCTATATCTTATACATATTAATTTTTGGTTACAGGCCCACAATTATTACAGCAGCCCGTTTTGCAAAGGACACGTGACTCAACAGGGGCCCAAGACGCGAATTAGGGATTGTTTTCCCAAACCTTAGCAGACTCTCACTCCAGTGTTGCCTCAAAAAACCCCATCTCGCGCGCCTAATGCAGCTTTTTTCGGTCAATCCGAGTTCTCCGGCGCAAGATTCTCAACCATGAACAACAAATCTGTTAGCATTAATGTTCTACTAGGAATCAAACACAAAAAAGAGAGGCATTCGAACCCTATAAATACATGTAATCAAAACTATTTGAGGGGAGATCTGACACTGGATTCACACACGAAATCACTGTGTAACAACTACTCACACACAATAGCCAAGAAAGTTCAAGCACTTGTCAATATTTTCGAAAAAGATAATAAAAAGGTATCGTTTTTTTACCTTGGTTTGTGCTTCATCGTTGCATGTTGATTTGTTGCTGGGTTTTTCGCTTGGAAACGACCAAAAAGACGAACGGCCGAGGACCATATGGGTTTTTTTTTTCGAGACTTGTTTTCGAGATCTACACCCCGGTAGGCCTATTTTTAAAAAAATCTTTCGGTTTTTGAAGAGGGAATTCAAAAAGCTTTTGGAAAAGTAAAATTTTTTTGGGTTTTGCCGCCGATGACTGGCAGCCGGCGCCGATCAGAGGCGGTCGGCGAGGCGGCGCGAGGAGGCCAACGGTTGGTTTCTGGAAAATGTTGCCTGTGTTCTTCATTTCTGAAGAACAAGGCAGAGAAAAGAAGAGATGGGGTTGCTCTCGGGCGAGAGAAGAAGAGAAAATGAAATGAAAAAAAAACATTTGATCCGTTTATATCAGATCCGCGTTTTGCAATAAATTAGGGTAAACTACCCTTTTGGTCCCTCGCAGCTTCTAAAGATTTATCTTGACCCTGATATTGCTTTGAATTTTGACCTCTAGCCTGCAGTTCTTTCATTTTAGTCCTTTCTCGGGATTTTAGTTTTAATTATCTTTTTATATTACATTATAATATTTATATATATTTTATATTATTATTAGTTTTTTTTTTACACATTCGTATATATTTATTATTAGTATAGTATTATTTCACTTATATGTTATATTATATATATATATGTATATATGTACACATTTTGTATTTTACCCTATTTGTTTACTTCTTTATTATTATATTTATTTACATTAGTTTTAATTACCTTTTTATATTACATTATAATATTTATATATATTTTATACTATTATTAGTTTTTTATACATTCGTATACATTTATTATTAGTATAGTATTATTTCATTTATGTGTTATATTATATATATATATATGTATATATGTACACATTTTGTATTTTACCCTATTTTTTTACTTCTTTATTATCATATTTATTTACATTATTTATTTTTTTTCTATTATTATTATATTTTTTCCTCCCTCTTATATTTAGCTATTATATAAATGGTATTAATGTTATTATATGTTTGTATTAACTTTATGTGTTTTACTTTATACGCTATTATGTTACAATTTTTTTTCTATTATTGTTATATATATATATATTTTCTTATTTTATTTTCATTATTTTTTTTATTATTATTTTACATGTACATATTTGATTATGGTGATTTATTTTAGTTTTATTTATTTATTACTATTATATATATCTTTTTATTTTTCCCATTGTTTATATCTTTATCGTTATTACCACCATATACATTATTTTTATACTCTGTATTTTCCTCATCTTATTTGTTTTCCATTTTACCTTAGGTGTTTTTATTTGCATTCTTTATCTAATATGTGTCTTGATTTTCTAAGGGTACAATTTAAGCAATCTAAGGTAAGTAATTTGGATCGGCATTTTACATTTTAATTTAAATTTACAACTTTCTTAATTAAAGACAACTGGAAATTATATAGTACCGAAAGGGCAGTTCAAGGGTGCTAATCCTTTCTTAGCTGTAACCGACTCCCGAATCTGACATATCTTTGGTAAGACGCAGATCAGGTAAGGTATAAGGTATCCGATTAACCTATTTATTTTAAATAAATAATCGGTGGCGACTCCAATCCATATTTTTTAAGTCGAAGCCCAATTCCGGGGCACAACCGAAAGACGGTTGCGACAGCTTGGCGACTCCACTGGGGACACAGGTAAGTGGGTCAGGCTAAGGTAATTTCCAGTTGTCTTTTTAATGAAAAGGGTAAGTTTGAACTTTAAGGTAACATTTCGATCCTTATTACTTACTTTTGGTTATATTTTTTCGAGTAAATAGTTGGACTGACCGTTTTCTAATGATTTCAGTTTTCCAAACTTTTTTCATCCAAAGGCTCTATACCCGAGCTCCGAACCCTTTAAGTGGGGGTGAAAGCGACGCATTCGTGTGAATTTATTCACCGCATATGCCTAGCGAGTAGCCTTCGGGATTCATATACCTTATGTCTTCGTGTGAATTTATTCTCCGCATAGACATAAGGGAATGTGTCCCCTCGAGTTTAACTTAGTCCACACAAGCCTGTGATGGGTTTAGGACTAAGGGTCTGGTAAGCCCAAGGGGGCACCAGCAAGGAGAACTCGGGTACCGTTTTTAGAACCTAAACCAGGAGACTTCGAAGAAATAGAGCCTACCCCAAAACCACATTCCAAAACCTAGGACAATTGTTTCCTAATCATTTGTTTTTTCTTATGTTTTTATTGCCATTTATTTCTTGTTGTTTTTATTTATTTCCATTTATTTTTATTTTACTAACCATTTGCCTTTGTGTTTGTTTTTAGCATTTGCATCATAACAAGAGGCCATTGATCCCTAAAAAGACGTTCATTACACACAAAATAATCTGAATTAATGGATAAAGGTGTTGTAATACAAGAGATTAAAAACCCTGAGGTACGACTATGGTCCGAGAAGACTCAGAAGGAAAAGGGAGACAGTCTTCAAGACAGCTATGTGTCAGAGCTGGTTAGCTACGCCTCGATCAGCCTAAAACAGAATGACGTACAAGAGCTCCGGGATATCTGGGATAGTTGGAAGAATGAGGTGAAACAGAAGTTCAGTCAACGGTACGGTGATGTTGCACTTTTGCTTCATGTTAAGATTGATGAGCCCTTAATTAGAGCCTTGGTTCAATTCTGGAACCCGGGATACAGTTGCTTCACCTTTAACCGGGAAGACATGGTGCCCACCATAGAAGAGTACACTACACTGCTGCATTGTGAAAACATCAAACTCGAGCGGGCCTACCTTAAGCACATTAAAAGTCAACCTTTCAAAAATACACTAGCTAAGGTTGCCGGAGTTGATGAAAAATGGGTAACTGACCGAGCTCGATGTAAGGGTAGTGGAGAAGGAATCGCTTGGCTTCATATCAAACAACTAATGAAGCACCATCCTGATGAGTGGAAGACAATAGACCTGTTTGCATTAGGTCTGTATGGTCTAATTTTATTCCCAAAGACCTTGGGATACATCGATGCCACCGTAGTGGAGCTATTCGAACAACTCTCGAGAAGAGTCAATCCAGCACCAGCCATCTTGGCTGAGACCTTTCGATCTCTCAATCATTGCCGGAGAACTGGCGGAGGAAGATTCACCGGGTGCATTCAGCTCCTTCAAGTCTGGATTCACAGCCACTTCTGGAAGACTGACGGGGTTGCCTACCGCCGTTTCAGCACCACCTATTCACCTCTAGGTGAATTTATTACCTTAAAATGGCATGAAGGCGCCTCGAAAGAAAAATGGATGAAGGTCTTTACGCATCTTCAAGACCGAGATATTGTTTGGAGAGCCCCTTGGTTATTCCTCAGTGATGTTCTTTTTCGATGTGGTGACTCCGACACTGTGACCTTACTTGGACTTTGGGGAGCAGTCGGGTATGCTCCGCTATTAGCACTTAGACAATATGGAGCACGTCAGTTTGTCCCAGCAACATGCGGGTTAGCTAGATCAGAGTTTGAGTATCACGGCGACAGCTATAAGAAGATGATCAAAGAAGTAGCCGATTCGTGGAGGAAAGTATTCCGGATGGATGTTGTAGCTGCCAGAAGTATGCTCACTCCGGATTATGTGGAGTGGCGAAGATTGAGAAAGAATGACAATATCCCTGTGCCAGACTGTGATGACACCCGGACCATGGAGGAACATCTCAGGCATGTCCCTTCTGAACTCGAGATAGCCAAGACCGAGTTTGAAGCCGTGAATAATGAGCTGAAGCAAAGGATAAAGGAACTTGAAGCTGAACGTTATCAGTGGAAGCTTGATGCTGACTCTCAGAAAGATCGGGCAGAAAAACTGGAAAAAGAACAAAAAAGAGTCCGTTTTGAGCTCGAAGACTTGAGAAAGGGGTATCAAGATAAGGTCAAGGATAACTCCAAGTTAAAGGTAACCTCTGAATACTGGAAAGACGAAGCTCATAGCCTGAAAAGGAAGTTCGAGGGGCCTGATGAGAGAGCTTGGAAAGAACAAACAAAGACTGCCCAAAGACGCTTGGCAGATAGTCAATATCAGAACCAACACTTGAGAGTTCGGGTAGCTAACTTAGAGAAACAGCATGAGAAAGATGGCAAGACGATAGCTGAGTTAGAAGCTATTATAGATGGGTTCAACAGGCAAGCAAACGAGCTTCAGATGGTGCCCTTCGACGGAGGACTACAATGGCGTTTCCGTTGGGAACAAGCACAACGTAGGGTGAGGGCCCGAGACGCAACCATCCGAGATTTCCTGGATCAAGTGCAAAAAGCAGCCCGTCATCTTCAAGGCCTAGCAAGGGAAGCTGGTGTGGTTCGATAAGGCATTCAACCAGTGACAGATGAAGGCAGAAGACTTGTCAACCTACTGGAAGCTGTTCGGGGTCTAGAGGATTTAGTCCGAATGTATCTTTAATCTGTTTTTATGTCTCTAAAAAGATAAAACATTTTTGTCTGAATAAGGATTATTTATAATAATGAACACTTTTCTGGATCAATGCCTCCAATTGCATACATCATACATTGCATTTCTTGCATTTTATATTTCATGTTTGTTTATTTTATATTTTCCATGTTTTTACATTCATATTAACTAACAGAACATGTCTCAGACACCGAGCTTACCACCGCAAGCATCAGACACACATCACCCGCACAATACTCGAGCAAAAAAGAGACAAATGGAAGCCAGAATAGAGAAGATCGAAGAACACATGGCAAGACTTCAAAAGGAGCTAGAAGATAAGATGGCTCAGAACAGTGAAAGTACTCTTGAGTCCATCAAGAAAAATCAGGAGTCCTTGGTCGACCAAATCGTAGCCAAGTTGTCAGGTCTACAGCAAGCTAGTGCGTCAGGGGGCATCTCTTCCGAGGGGGTGGCCATACCACCAACCCCGCAAGTGGTTCTCTCACCCGGAATATTACCCGGGGACGCATCTGCTACTAAAGGGAAAGCAGCACTACCCGGGGACTCATTCGCTACCAAAGCAAAAGTTGCACCTGCTGTGAAGATACAAACTTCTACAATCATCCCTGATGATCATCCGGATGATTATAATGTCCCAGACTTTGACGAGGAAGATAAAGCCAAAAGATGGAAGAAAAGATAAAAATATTAGAAGATCAAATAAAGATGGTCCAGGGAGACCATGATTATTATGGAGTGGACGCATTGGAGCTAAGCCTAGTTCCAGACTTGGTGCTTCCACCAAAGTTTAAAATTCCTGAGTTTGAGAAGTTCGACGGGAATAGCTGCCCTTCAGCCCATATCACTATGTTCTGTCGAAAGATGACAGGATATGGAGGGAATGATCAACTCCTGATCCATTGTTTTCAGGAGAGCCTGTCCGGTTCAGCTATTCGGTGGTACAACCAGCTTAGCCGAACTCATATCAAGACGTGGAAAGACTTAGCCAAGTCTTTCCTGGAGCAGTATAAGCATATCAACGATATGAGACCAGACCGGGTCATGTTACAAAGCCTGGAGAAGAAACACAATGAGAGTTTCCGACAATACACACATAGATGGAGGGATTTATCTGTGCAAGTTCATCCACCTTTGGATGAAAAGGAAACTAGAAAGCTGTTTGTACAGACCCTGAGGGCACCTTACTTCGGGCATTTGGTAGCAATCACGTCGGGGAGTTTTTCAGATTTAGTCATGGCCGGCGAAATGATCGAGTTGGCCATTAAACAAGGAAAGATTGAGGGAGGAGACTCCAGTAAAAAGCCTTCCACGAAAAACAAGGAGCGAGAGATCAACAATGTGAACACCTACAACGTCAACAAGGGGGTTACGATCTCAAGCTCAAATTCCACAGCAGCTGTACCCTCCGATACTTCTAGACAGAACCAGAGAGAACCGAGAAGAGAAAGGGAAAGGGAGCAGTTTGACCCCATTCCCATGACGTATAAAGAATTATACCAACAGCTCTTCGACACCCATGCAGTGTCGCCTTATCCTATGAATCCAATAAATCCCCCTTACCCGAAATGGTATGATGAGAGCGCTCACTGCGAATATCATGGCGGTGTGCAGGGGCATTCGATTGAAAGTTGTCTCGCATTCAAGAGACTTGTGCAACGGATGAGAAACAAGAATTGGATCACTTTCAACTCCGGAGCACCAAATGTCGCCCAGAATCCCTTGCCCAATCATCAAGAGACAGGAATCAATGCCGTTACTACCGAAGGGGGCAGGAAAATTAAATTGAGTGTTTCAGAGGTTAAATCTCCTTTGGCTTGGGTATGGAGCCAAATGGTAAAGGCAGGATTTCTTGCACCATATTCAGACACGATAGAAAACGAAGATGGTAACCATTGTTGTTACCACAACAAAGAAGGGCATAAAGTGCAAGATTGCCCAGAGTTTAGATTGTTAGTCCAGCTCATGATGGATCGAAAGGAGTTGGAATTTTACGAAGAAATTCAAGATTCTTGGGAAGCAGATGTTTGTGCCACCGGAGAATCATCAGATAGAAAATTTGGTAGGGGTAGCCCTTTGATAATTACCCCTAAGGCAAGTATGACAGTGACAACACCAGCCAAGGTGGTAATCTCCGCACCGCGGCCTTTTCAATATAAGGACAATCGGCAAGTGCCATGGAAGTACGAATGTCAGGTGAGTACTTCCGGAGGAGGTAATAGTAAAGTGGGGCAAAGACCACTGGAACCGTTCAAGGAAGATGTGCTAGTTGTCAATGAACCTATAAAGGAGGAAGAAGCTAAAGAGTTCCTCAAGATCTTGAAACACAGCGAGTACAACATTGTAGAACAGCTCCACAACTTACCTACACGTACTTCAATGCTAGCACTATTTTTAAGCTCGGAAGCACACCGAGAAGCGTTGTTGAATGTCCTTAATCAAACGTTCGTGCCACAAGACATACCAGTCAGCAAGATGGATCGACTGGTAAACAATATTCAAGCTGATAATCTCATCTCGTTTTCAGATGATGAGATTCCATCAGGAGGAAGAGGCCGAACGAAGGCATTACACATTACTACCTACTGTAAGGGGCACGCTTTACCAAGTGTCTTAATCGATAATGGTTCAGCCTTGAACGTGATGCCTTTGATTACATTGAAGAGGCTGCCAATAGATACCTCTCATATGAGAGCTTGTCAGAATGTGGTCCGAGCATTTGATGGGACCAAAAGAGAGGTAATCGGAAAGATTGAGGTACCATTGACCATCGGACCAGCCACCTATGATGTTGAGTTCCTTGTGATGGATATCATGCCGTCCTATAGCTGTCTTTTGGGAAGGCCATGGATTCATCAAGCAGGTGCAGTACCCTCCACGTTGCACCAGAAAGTTAAATTTGTCATTAACGGGGCCTTGGTAATTATCAACGCTGAGGAAGATATCGTGGCAAGCGTGACCACGGAGGCTCCATACATCGAAGTAGACGAGGAAGCGGTAGAATGTTCGTTCCGCTCCTTGGAGTTTGTGAATGCCACATTTGTGGCAGAAGGAAAAAGAATCCCAAGACCTCGACTCTCCAAATGCACAAGGATGGAGATCAAGCAAACTCTAGGCCGAGGCGCCAGAACCGGGAGAGGTTTTGGGAAATATTTGCAAGGGGTGATCAATCCTGTCATTCCTATCACAAAATTAGACCAATTTGGGCTCGGTTTTCAGCCCAGTTATCATGAAAAGAGAAAGGAGATCCAAAAGAACCGGGAGAGAAGATTGGCCAGATTGACTGGGAACGAATTTCAAAGGAAGCCCATGACATTCCCGCCGCTTTTCAGAACATTCAAGTCAGGTGGTTATGTGTTTGAGACCACCACATCCGAGTTAGAAACGGCTCTGGAAGATCTGAGCGTTAATGTCGTGACCACAGAAGAGGTTGACAACGGAGATAGATCCGGGATATGCCTTCCGCCACATGGGTTCGTGCCTAGCAGTTGGTCGGTGGAAGAACTACCTGTGGTTTACAAGAATCTTTCAGAGTAATATTCGAACTATCCCTATTTGCCTATACCCGGGGCAATAGGTGATCTTTTGTAAGGGTGAATAAATGTTTTGTTTAAGTTTAATAAAAGATGCATTTTTTTCATGGCAAACAAATTTTTCTTTTATGTTTGAATTCATTCTCTATCTCCTTCATTCCAGTACTTCATTTCCAGTTACTCTCAAAGTTAGTTTTTTACCATTCCGTGTGGGATATTATCCTCTCACACATACACATCTTCCTCCTTTCAGGTTCCCAGATAATGATAATGTGGGCACTAATGACCCTGATCCGGAGGTGGATTTTGAATCGACCATTTGTCTTGGGGAATTTGAAGAATGCGATAATGAAGAAGGGTACAACTTGCCTACCGAATTGTTGAGAATGATAGAAAAAGAAGAAAAGCAAATACTGCCACATGAGGAGGCGATCGAAATCTTAAATTTGGGCACTGAGGAAGATCGAAAGGAGGTTAAAATCGGCACAACTCTTTCGACTGAAGCAAGAAAAAACCTGATAGCCTTACTTCAGGAGTACGAAGATGTGTTTGCTTGGTCGTATCAAGACATGCCGGGACTAGACACAGATATGGTAGTTCACAAACTGCCAATCAAACCAGAATTCAAACCAGTGCAGCAAAAACTGAGAAGAATGCGACCAGAAATGCTCCTTAAGATCAAGGAAGAAGTCAAGAAGCAATTTGATGCCGGTTTTCTCCAAGTGGCCAAATACCCTGAGTGGGTGGCCAACATAGTGCCTGTGCTGAAAAAGGACGGGAAAGTACGCATGTGTGTCGATTACCGGGACCTTAATAAGGCCAGTCCCAAGGACAACTTTCCTCTGCCACACATAGACACTCTGGTGGACAATACAGCCGGGAACGCCTACTTTTCATTCATGGATGGATTTTCGAGGTACAATCAGATCAAGATGCATCCCGAAGACATGGAGAAGACCACTTTCGTCACAATGTGGGGAACTTTCTGTTACAAAGTGATGCCTTTCGGATTAAAGAATGCTGGGGCAACATATCAGAGAGCTATGGTGACCCTGTTCCATGACATGATGCACAAAGAAATCGAGGTTTATGTCGACGACATGATTGTCAAGGCACAAACCGAGAATGAACATATCAAGAATCTGAGGAAGCTCTTCCAGAGATTGAGAAAGTTCCAACTGAGACTAAACCCTAGCAAGTGTACCTTCGGGGTAACATCTGGAAAACTATTAGGCTTTATAGTCAGCAGGAGAGGCATACAGGTCGATCCTGATAAGGTTAAGGCTATCCAGAATCTACCTCCACCACGAACCCAAAAAGAAGTCCGAGGTTTTCTGGGCAGACTAAACTACATAGCTCGGTTCATCTCTCAGTTAACCGACAAATGTGACCCCATCTTTCGTCTCCTCCGGAAAAATAGCCCTGGAGCATGGGATAAAAATTGTCAGATTGCATTTGAGAAGGTAAAAGAGTACTTGTCTCACACTCCTGTCCTGATGTCCCCTATCCCAGGAAAACCTCTGTTTTTGTATCTCTCCATATTCGAGAACTCCATGGGGTGTGTTCTGGGTCAACACGATGAGTCTGGGAAGAAGGAAAGAGCCATCTACTACTTAAGCAAGAAGTTCACCGATGGCGAGGTCCGATATCCTCCTATTGAGAAGGTTTGTTGTGCCCTGATATGGGCTACAAAAAGACTTCGACAATACATGTTGTATCACACCACTTGGCTGATTTCCAAGTTAGACCCATTAAAATACATGATGGGTGTACCTGCTCTATCCGGAAGGTTAGCTCGATGGCAGATGCTTTTGTCTGAATTTGACATCGAATACGTGAGCCAGAAAGCGGTAAAAGGCAGCGCCATATCCGATTTTTTTGGCAAGCAGAACTGATGAGAGCTATGAGCCGCTGGACTTTGATTTCCCGGACGAGGACTTAATGGCCATATCTTTAGAGGAAGCAAGCATTTCAACGGACGGTTCCTGGAGAATGCACTTCGATGGGGCATCAAATGCACTAGGACATGGCGTCGGGGCAATTCTAGTCTCCCCAGAAGGGAGTCACTACCCATTTACCAGCAGACTGAACTTTGATTGTACCAATAACATGGCAGAATATGAAGCCTGTGTCTTGGGAATTCGGGCTGCACTGGGACAAAATATAAAGACTTTGCGGGTGTATGGAGACTCAGCCTTAGTAATCTATCAGCTCCGAGGAGAGTGGGAAACCAAGGATATAAAGCTGTTAGATTACCGAAAACTAGTGTTGGATCTGCTCGAAGAGTTCGACGAAGTCACCTTCCACTACGTGCCTAGAGAAGAAAATCAAATGGCTGACGCTTTAGCTACCTTGGCTGCCACATTCAAGGCTGGCGGGGAGTCTGAAATGATGCCAATTAACATGCAGTCGTATGAGTACCCAGCTCATTGTTACCAAATTGAAGAAGTGAAAGATACTAAGCCTTGGTACTTCGACATTCTGCAGTATATCAAGCATCGGAGTTATCCAGAGAAAGCCACCGAAACCGATAAGAGAACCCTTAGAAAGTTGGCAGCTGGATACGTCCTTGACAGAGAGGTTTTATACAAGAAAAGCCATAACCAAGTTCTGTTAAGGTGCGTCGATGCTGAAGAGGCAAAAATGATAGTGGAAGAAGTACATGATGGGGTTTGTGGAGCACATGCAAATGGGCATATGATGTCAAGACAAATAATGAGATGCGGATATTTTTGGTCCACACTGGAAAGTGATTGCATCAACTATGCTAGGAGATGTCATAAATGTCAGATTTATGGAGACAAGATAAATGTTCCACCCCATCCACTTCATGTAATGACGTCACCATGGCCTTTTTCCGTGTGGGGCATGGACGTTATCGGGCAAATCCATCCGAAGGCTTCGAATGGTCACCGTTTCATTCTCGTAGCAATTGACTATTTCACGAAATGGGTAGAGGCTGCGTCATACGCCAGTGTCACTCAATCCACTATTTGCAAGTTTCTGAAGAAAGAAATTATATGTCGGTATGGTCTACCTGAAAGGATTATCACCGATAACGCAACAAACTTGAACAACAAGATGATGAGTGCTGCCTGCGAACAGTTCAACATAAAACATCACAATTCCACTGCTTACAGACCAAAGATGAACGGAGCAGTAGAAGCAGCAAACAAAAATATTAAGAAGATAGTGGAGAAAACAACTGAAACCTACAAAGACTGGCACGAGAAGTTGCCTTTTGCTTTGTTCGCTTATCGAACCTCGGTACGTACATCGACTGGGGCAACTCCATTTTCACTAGCCTATGGAATGGAAGCAGTGCTACCCATTGAAGTCGAGATTCCGTCTCTCAGGGTCTTGTCAGAAGTCAAACTAGATGATGCAGAGTGGGCACAATCCAGATATGATCAGCTTAATCTGATAGATGAAAAAAGACTGAAAGCCATGCATCATGGTCAAATCTATCAGAAACGAATGATCCGAGCACACGACAAAAAGGTGCGCCCGAGAATATTCCGTGAAGGGGATCTAGTGCTAAAAAGAATTTGGCCAGTCCAGAAAGATTTCCGAGGAAAATGGACGCCAAATTGGGAAGGACCTTATGTCGTGAAGAAGGCTTTCTCCGGAGGAGCCCTTATCCTGGCTGAAATGGACGGACCTGAGCTGCCACATCCCATTAACTCGGACGCAGTCAAGAAATACTTCGCTTAGGATGAAAACCCGAGAGGGCGTCTTAAGTTGAAAAAAAAAAAAAAAAAAAAAGAAAAATGTTTAGGGTGAAAACCCGAAAGGGCGCCCTAAATCAAAAAAGAAAAAGAAGAAAGAAGATAAGGTGGGTTCAAGATGAAAACCCGCAAAGGGCGTCTTGCAACCAAGGATGGGTCCAAGTTGAAAACCCGGAAAGGGCGATTTGGATATTAACGGTGGAAACATCCCGGCACATGAATCTTCTACGAACTCAACAAATCGAAGAAATGTTGTACTCTCCCAAACGTTGTCGCATTTTCAAAGATCCTTTGGCAAAGGCTGCATTCAAAGTCACCAAACGGCTTTCAGCTCAGAAGTGCCCACGTTATCGAGATCTAAGACATTCATTTACACATCATTGTGTATTCGTTTTCTAGAATGTTTGCCATGTATTATTTGTTATTCTCCTCCCTTATGAATAAAGACCATCTTTCCTCCAATTCCTTTTGAGCATCTTGAATTAGATTTAAACCTAATGGTTTATTTATTTTTATGAAAGGTAATCGCATATTACTGTACAAAGATTCATTGAAAAGTACAGGTACCCAGAAGCCGATCAAGGCCCATGCACATGCTTGAGATGGTTGAGGAGCGTCTTCGAAAAAAAAAAAAAAATCATCAAACATTTGAAGAATTCAAGATCAGAGATCGGAACTTCAAGCTCAAGAGTCAACAACGACATGCCACCGGAGAACTCTCCAGAGCTCAGAATAACATATGTTGCATATACATTTTAGGCATACCTAAGACCATGACATCCATAACATCACATATATGCATATCTTTGCAGGTTTTACCCAGAGCCAATTTCAACTTCACAACGAAGGATATTGGACTCCAGACAACGCAAATTCAACTTCACGACGAAGGGACCGCTGGTTGTCAACAAACATTTCCCAATTTCAGAGCCAATTTCAACTTCACAACGAAGGATATTGGACTCCAGACAACGCAAGTTCAACTTCACGACGAAGGGACCGCTGCTTGTCAACAAACATTTCTCAATTTCAGAGCCAATTTCAACTTCACAACGAAGGATATTGGACTCCAGACAACGCAAGTTCAACTTCACGACGAAGGGACCGCTGCTTGTCAACAAACATTTCTCAATTTCAGAGCCAATTTCAACTTCACAACGAAGGATATTGGACTCCAGACAACGCAAGTTCAACTTCACGACGAAGGGACCGCTGCTTGTCAACAAACATTTCTCAATTTCAGAGCCAATTTCAACTTCACAACGAAGGATATTGGACTCCAGACAACGCAAGTTCAACTTCACGACGAAGGGACCGCTGCTTGTCAACAAACATTTCTCAATTTCAGAGCCAATTTCAACTTCACAACGAAGGATATTGGACTCCAGACAATGCAAGTTCAACTCAACCTCATGATGAGGGAGCCATTTCATATTGCAGTTCAAAGTGACGAATCAGTTAAATGTCGGATTTCCACTCCATACTAGAGGACATTCGATATGAACAAAATTTGCGTCTTTTAATCTTTGCTATATTTTCGTTGCACGATAACGAGCAAAGAGGGGCAGCTGTCGACACATATTTTGTCCGAGCATATGGCATTTACACATGCTATCATTTATAACTTATAGTATATATATACTATATAATATGTATGTACTATGCTATATCTTATACATATTAATTTTTGGTTACAGGCCCACAATTATTACAGCAGCCCGTTTTGCAAAGGACACGTGACTCAACAGGGGCCCAAGACGCGAATTAGGGATTGTTTTCCCAAACCTTAGCAGACTCTCACTCCAGTGTTGCCTCAAAAAACCCCATCTCGCGCGCCTCATGCAGCTTTTTTCGGTCAATCCGAGTTCTCCGGCGCAAGATTCTCAACCATGAACAACAAATTTGTTAGCATTAATGTTCTACTAGGAATCAAACAAAAAAGAGAGGCATTCGAACCCTATAAATACATGTAATCAAAACTATTTGAGGGGAGATCTGACACTGGATTCACACACGAAATCACTGTGTAACAACTACTCACACACAATAGCCAAGAAAGTTCAAGCACTTGTCAATATTTTCGAAAAAGATAATAAAAAGGTATCGTTTTTTTACCTTGGTTTGTGCTTCATCGTTGCATGTTGATTTGTTGCTGGGTTTTTCGCTTGGAAACGACCAAAAAGACGAACGGCCGAGGACCATATGGGTTTTTTTTTTCGAGACTTGTTTTCGAGATCTACACCCCGGTAGGCCTATTTTTAAAAAAATCTTTCGGTTTTTGAAGAGGGAATTCAAAAAGCTTTTGGAAAAGTAAAATTTTTTTGGGTTTTGCCGCCGATGACTGGCAGCCGGCGCCGATCAGAGGCGGTCGGCGAGGCGGCGCGAGGAGGCCAACGGTTGGTTTCTGGAAAATGTTGCCTGTGTTCTTCATTTCTGAAGAACAAGGCAGAGAAAAGAAGAGATGGGGTTGCTCTCGGGCGAGAGAAGAAGAGAAAATGAAATGAAAAAAAAACATTTGATCCGTTTATATCAGATCCGCGTTTTGCAATAAATTAGGGTAAACTACCCTTTTGGTCCCTCGCAGCTTCTAAAGATTTATCTTGACCCTGATATTGCTTTGAATTTTGACCTCTAGCCTGCAGTTCTTTCATTTTAGTCCTTTCTCGGGATTTTAGTTTTAATTATCTTTTTATATTACATTATAATATTTATATATATTTTATATTATTAGTTTTTTTTTTACACATTCGTATATATTATTATTAGTATAGTATTATTTCACTTATATGTTATATTATATATATATGTATATATGTACACATTTTGTATTTTACCCTATTTGTTTACTTCTTTATTATTATATTTATTTACATTAGTTTTAATTACCTTTTTATATTACATTATAATATTTATATATATTTTATACTATTATTAGTTTTTTATACATTCGTATACATTTATTATTAGTATAGTATTATTTCATTTATGTGTTATATTATATATATATATATATATATATATATGTATATATGTACACATTTGTATTTTACCCTATTTTTTACTTCTTTATTATCATATTTATTTACATTATTTATTTTTTTTCTATTATTATTATATTTTTTCCTCCCTCTTATATTTAGCTATTATATAAATGGTATTAATGTTATTATATGTTTGTATTAACTTTATGTGTTTTACTTTATACGCTATTATGTTACAATTTTTTTTTCTATTATTGTTATATATATATATTTTCTTATTTTATTTTCATTATTTTTTTTATTATTTTACATGTACATATTTGGTTATGGTGATTTATTTTAGTTTTTAGTTTTATTTATTTATTATATATATATCTTTTTATTTTTCCCATTGTTTATATCTTTATCGTTATTACCACCATATACATTATTTTTATACTCTGTATTTTCCTCATCTTATTTGTTTTCCATTTTACCTTAGGTGTTTTTATTTGCATTCTTTATCTAATATGTGTCTTGATTTTCTAAGGGTACAATTTAAGCAATCTAAGGTAAGTAATTTGGATCGGCATTTTACATTTTAATTTAAATTTACAACTTTCTTAATTAAAGACAACTGGAAATTATATAGTACCGAAAGGGCAGTTCAAGGGTGCTAATCCTTCCTTAGCTGTAACCGACTCCCGAATCTGACATATCTTTGGTAAGACGCAGATCAGGTAAGGTATAAGGTATCCGATTAACCTATTTATTTTAAATAAATAATCGGTGGCGACTCCAATCTATATTTTTTAAGTCGAAGCCCAATTCCGGGGCACAACCGAAAGACGGTTGCGACACTTCTCTAGTTGGTGTTCCCAGTTTCTGATAGCATAAAGCAAAAATATTAAGAAGAAAGAAACACAGAACGAAAAGTAAAAAAGAGTAATGAAGGAGCCATCGACGTACACCTTAATAATTTCCACTAGCTGATCGACACCACTTTCACCAGGAAACAGTGGCTGCAAATGGTGTAATACAGAGTATTCTTGCATATAAAAGAGTTTTTTCAGAAATAACTTTTACATACTACAAATGCATGCCTTGGATAAGAACTCATAGTCGGGAAAGACGGTTCGATGAAAGAATAGTTTTGAAAAATGTGCTTCAATGAAGAATTTCAGGACGACAAAGGCCTATATATCTTACAAGCAATTACAGGGGCTCAAAAAGAGACTGCATTAGAGATATTCGGCGGATCTTTGACCAACCTTTGACCGTTCTTTTGGCGGTTAGTGTAATATTTGAGTGCGTATATGGAAGGACGCATTACAAAATGGATTATTATCAAATATATAATCAGTAAAAAATAATTTATTATAAATATATTGAAATATCGAAAAAATATTTATTTATTTATTTTTAATTTTTAAATAATAAACTATTTAAGGTTTTAATTATTTTGAGTTTATGTTATTTTATGTTTAATTTGTTTTAAGAGTTTACGGATTTAAATATTGAGATATCTAATTATTATATATTTGAATTATTTTGAGATCAAAAAAAATTTAACTTAAATTTGTAAAGATTTGAATTAGTTTTTAGTTTGGATTGAAATCGTTTAGAATTTTTTATGGTCGTATGAAACTCCCAATTTAAAATTTTATTTTTGAATATCGAGATTTTTAAGTTTTAACTTAAAATTTTTTAAGAAAAATTAAATTAATTTTAAGTTTGGATTGGAAATGTTTACCATATAAAATTTGAGTTAAAATTTTAAAATTAAAATTAAAATTAACAAATTGAATACTATGATCAGAGTGTTAAGAGAACTTTTACTAATATAAGCTTATACATATAAACTTTTTAATTTTATTTCATATTTTACCGAATAATAGTTATTATTATTATAGTTTTCCAGAAGACTACTTGGTTTCATACCATTGATACATTGATAGCATACAACAATTATTGAGCACCTTGGTTTCATACCATTAACTACTTGGTTTCATTCAGACAATGAAACATAACACCATACCAAAAGAAGCTTCTTCCTCTACTTCCGGCTGAACAAACTCCTAAGCTTCCCTCTCTGTAACCTCTCCAGGAGCTTCTTTGCACCGGGAATTTCCATCTCCGACAGCTTCTTCAGATACCCGATTGCTCCATACGATACCATAAGCTTCTTGCATTTCTTACAGGTCGAGAGCGATGCAAGGCAGGAAACTGCATATTTTTTTGCAGTATTTTGGGGACTTGAGTCCAGCAACTGGACTAGATTTGGCACACTTTTATCGTCCTTTTTTACTTCTCGACGATTCGGAGAGATAGACAGCAAGCTCGAGAGTGCTTGAGAAGCCGCCTCTCGAGCATTGTTTGATTTAGCCTCGAGCATTCTAATAAGAAGGCTGATGCACCCTGCTTCACCCACTAGTTTCTTCATTTCCACGGAATTGCAAACTCTGCAGATGGCGGATGAAGCAGCCTGTTGTGCGCCGAGCGATCCGGATTTAAGCACATGGACTAATCGAGGGAGGAAACCGAGTGATATCAGAACTTCGATTGAAACTGATCCAACCAAATTCCTCAGGGCTCCGACTGCAGATTCCTGGGGCAAAGGACCATCGAGGTATGCCAATAAGCTTTTAATTCCGCCTTCGGTGATAACGGATCTCCTCAGACTCTCGTTGCCGGCAGTGAGATTCTGCAAGCACTCCGCAGCGTATTCTTTAGATCCCAACAAGATTCCGTGTTCGAGGAGATCCATCATAACCTTTATAATTCCTTCCTCGGCTAGTATTTGTCGAACCTCAGGGACAGCCGATATGTTTTTCAATGTACTAGCTGCTGCAGCCTGTGAAACCGAGTCTCCGGTCTGGCAGATTTCAATCAGTGGCGGAACCCCACCGTGTCCGACGATTGCTCGGGCCGTTTCGGCAGTCATCGATAACCTCTGCAGTGAAATCGTTGCCTTCTCTTTACCAACCGTGTTGCCAGATTCAACAAGCCTTATGAGAGGCGGCAACACACCTTCCGACACGAGCCAACTCTCGCAACTCCCGGATTCCGCAAGTGAACAGATAACAGTCACGGTCTTTTGCCGGACACTGGGAGAAGTCGCGGTTAACAACCGGACTAAAGCGGCGACATTACTCCGTCCCATGACGGACAGTACACTCTTTTCATCCTCCTTCATGGCCTCAACAAGGCTGTCAAGAGCTTTGTGCTTCGCTTCCAAATGCCCGATCTGAAGCCGTGCAAGCAGCTCCTTTAGATGGCCATATGACGCCGTCTCGGATTCCGATGAAGAGCCGACAAAAGATAAAGGCAAAGTAGCTTCGCCGAGCACACCGGTCTTGATCAAAAGTCCGCAATCACGTAAATTCAGATCCAACTTCCCCGATAATGCATCGAGATCACTCTGCATCTTAAGCTTCCCCTCATACTTCTCCTTCAGACATAAATCCGACAATTCAATCGCTTCCTTCGCTGTCTTAGAAACAGCCTGCAATTGCTCCTTACAAAGAGCATTTTTCGAGAAGAAAGGATGGCTCGACAAGTCCGATAAGCACGAAGGGATTTGCTCCAATTTCGAAATAATCATCTTCCACCTACCGGGAAACAGCTTCACTTCCCTTGCCTTATCAAGCGCCATCGGAACAAGCTCTTGGGCGTGCGATAACCAATCCTCGGCCGACCGACTCTCAGCCGGAACGCCATTTCCAGAACCTTCTCCCATGATTTTTGGTATGAATTTTGATCAAAATGATCACTTCAGCTGTATCAAGTGAAATTCATAAAATGAATAAGTGAGGAAACAGATACAAAGCTTGAAGCACCTAAAGATGCCCGACAAGAGTCTTAAAAAGAATACATTATCTTAAAAAGAATCTACTTTTATTTAATTACTAAATAAATCGCAGCCTAATCAAGAGCAGTCATGAATTTCACGAAAGTACCAGAATACCCTTTTTGCAAACCAAGTGGAATTGGATTCTACAGGACTGAAATTTGGGGACTAAATTGGTAAGTGACTGGAAAATTAAAAAAAAAAAAAAAGAAAAAGAAAATCAACACCAACTTTACTTTTATCCATGAAAAAATCATGGTAAAGATCTTTGATATCATGATTTGATGTAAAAAGGCAAAGGGTCAAGAATTTTCCTAGCAGAAGGGTGGAACACAAACAAACATATATTAAGGAAATTTAAAGCTCCGGAAGAATACCTGAAATTGCTTTGGCTTTCCTTGAAGATCAAAGCACTCAACCGTTCACAGGCACCAAAGCATACCAGTAGCTTAATCCACATGAAATGTTTAATGTTTATCAGGATCCAAACAAACCACAGATTTCAAAAAGAGAAAGAAAAAAATTACTGTAAATTGGAAACCTGCAAGGCAGTGTTACTTACAAAATCAGCATATTTTTCTATAAGTTAAAAAAAAAAACAGAAATCCCATCTTTTTGTTACCAAAACTATGAACACAAGCAGCAGCTCAGCTCAAGTTTGAAAACTCAAAGACAAAAAGAAGTTTATTAAAAGTAGTCCAATCTCAAACAATGCCGGAAACAGACAAATAAAAGATATTAAATACACTATAGCAACGATCACAATCAGATTCAAAAATCAAACCTTCTCCTCTCTCTCTCTCTCTCTGGGTCTTTGCATTTTTTAGAGGGGTTTTTTTCTGGTTTATAGTGGGGTATTGTTGAGGGAAGGACAAGAGTGCTGTTGTTTATTTCAGACAAGGAGCGTTTAAATGCAGAGCAGCTTTGGGGATCGTGCGGTTGTGAATCTGGTTTAGGACGGGATTTTGGAATTTGGATGTAATTTTGAATTTGGTTTTACTTGGATAAATTACACTATTCATACTGAACTACCTTCTCCTTTCTTATTTTAATTATTAAAGTATATATTTTTAATTTAATCACTAAACTTTCGAATTATCTCTATTTAAATTACTCTCTAAAATTTTAGGAGGATGAATGCTCCTATCCACCCCTTAATCCATCCCTACATGCATTGCTATCACATGTTGCAGTTTAAGTAAAACCCTTAACAGAATACAAATTTTTGAGATATTGATTGTTCTTCCATTTTTTTTAATTTTTTACTAATACTTGACTAGATGTTATTTGGGAGTCAGGAATAGTAATATGGCTCATGTGTAAGGCTTATGGGGTTGATCTACATGCTTTGTGGGGTTTGAAATAAGGGTTAGAGTTTGCATTAAGAAAATAACTGAATTAAAAGAATTAATGATTAAATTAAAAGAATCAAAATTCGATTATTATAATAAGAATGAGAAGCTAATTGAATTGTGAACGGTGTAAATTTATCTTCTTTTCTTGTATTTTGTTAACGTTACGGATGGGCCAATGTGGAGTTTTTTCTTCCCACGTGTGATATGGGGACGGTTAGAGCCATTTTGAAAAAGAAGTTTATGCTGGATATTGATGCAACGTGTACGAGCACAGATTATGGGGAAAGTGAGTGTCGGTTTATCCATTATTATTACAAGCGGAAGACCATTAACTAAAATCGCATTTCAAATTTGATATCAGTTAAAATTAAAATAATATTTTTGTCAGTCTATTATAAATTGTGATCCTTTTATGCAGAGTTCTCCATAAGTTGCTTCAAAATAATAATAAAAAATATTTATCATTTATAAAAAAAATTATTATCTGACGTCAGTTTGAGTCTATTATTATTCACTGAACATATTTTCAGCCGAATTACTAAAATAACAAATAATTTTTCTCTGAGTTTCTTTTTTCCGATTTTCCATCTTATTTCTGCTAGAAGAATGATTATCTGATTGCGTTACAACAAATTAAACTCTTCTTATTTAATATTTAGGTTGATAAAGCAAAATATTTTTAATTAAATATGCTGACATCACCTTTTAAACCGACTAATCTTTAAATAAAATGTACGCTGGTAACAACCTTTAATTTTATAAGAATGTTTCATCTTAACAACTTAAATAATGAAAAAGAAAATCAATTGAAAAAATTGAGTGCTTGCACTTTAAAGCAATAAAAAAAACTCTCGAAAATACTTTTGAGAATAAATATTTTTTATTTTACTTATTCAGCTAAAATATATATGTTTAATGAATACAACAACAACAACAACTTTTATGATGAAGTGTCTAATTTTTTAATAATTTATAAATATTTTTTTTTATTTTTAACCTATTTATATTTATATTTTATAATATATTTATCTTTTATTTTTAATAATATACTTTTTATATTATTTTTTATACTTAATATTTTTAAACATTTAATAATTTAAATAATTTTATCTTTTAAATTAAACAACCACTCAAATTTAAAAAAAAAAACAATTCAACATCGAACTTTTTAAAAGAATGAATTAAATTCATTTATCACGTCATTATCCATGTATATTGCTATATATATTATCAACATGTATATTATTGTATTATTAATATACATACGAATAATGTATATTGCTATATATATTATATCAACAATGTATATTATTATATTATTAATATACATACGAATAATGTATATTGCTATGTTAGTAACGTATATTATTATATTAATATTGACTGTACTGTAACGATCAATGACATTTTTTGTTTGATCAAAAGTTCACATTAATTTTATTCTAAATCTAAAAATTATATTGATATAGAATAAATTCATAAGCCACAATATATCTTTTATAAAAATATAAGATTTTAGATACTATTAAATTTAAAAAATATCAATTATTAATTAATATTAAACTTTAAATAAATAAGAATCACCCAATTTGTTATTTATACGTAATTTAAAATGTTAGATAATTTTTCCTCAAAGTAGAGGACAAGGTGAAGAGATATTTTTTTTATGGAAATTTTGTTATGATTGATCGACCGAGGTGTTCTAACTTCTAATTAGATAATTTTTAATAAACGCAAATGAAATCACACAAATTACTCCAATAAATTTCCATTACTAATTTTAGAATTACAATTAGACAGTTTTGCTTCAGTAATAAAGAAAAAAATATATTATGAACGATATCTGTAATTTTACAAAAAATATGTTATTATTGGCTACATAGATATGAAGACAGATGAAATTTAATTATTATATAAGTTTAAAATATTTTATTATAATATAAATTTAAACAAACAATTTAAAATTTAAGTAAACATTCAAAATGAACCATTAAGAGTCATCAATAATAAAATAAAATTTATTTTCTTTAGAGAATTCAAATTCGAGCAGTTGTATTTATATATTATATGTGCATTATTAATGATTTTTTATAAATACTATATTACAACCATTCAAATTATTTAAGTTATATTTATTTAAAATAAATAATATTGATTTATATAAATTATCAAAAACATAAAATAATTATTATTTTATATATGATAAATTCTATAAAAAATTTATGAAGTCTATTTTATTTAAAACTTTAAATTATTAGTTTTAAATTTTAAAGTTAAAGATTTAATTTTAAAATATACATCTATTTTAATATAATAAATAACATTGGAATTTACATATTTATAAACTTTAGAATTTCCGCCATTGTATATCGAATAATTTCCCAAACGTAAAATGCAATTTAAACGAGTCAAGTTTATTAATCAGAAGAAATATCATATTTGTTTTTTAAAAAAGCTAAATTATCAAATAATTATCAAATTATAAGACGATATTTTGTTGTATCTCAACTATTAAAAGTTACAAAATAATCAAAGATTATTCATATGTTACAACTCGTCATTTTTTGTTAAAAAATCGGTAGCCGTCTGAGTTGGACATTAACATGTTCACTCGTCTATGATAAAATATAATCTCAAAATTGTTTGAGCTGCACTTGAAGAATCGAGTCTTTTTTTTTTTATCATCAAATTAGTGCTTGAAACATTATCTTTAAGCTAGTGTTCGAAAACAATGTTGGTGCCACTAGACATCATTAAAAATACGATTTTATCATATTCTGATCAACATATTAACATTAAGCTTAAACACCCATTAATTTTTTAACGAAAAATGACGAGTTTAGAGTATGTGAATAGTCGAATAATAATTTTTATAACTTTTAATAACCGAAAATTTGACAAACCAATATTTTATAATTAGGAGACTATTTTATAATTTTTAATACAAGATAAATTTAACAAAACATTATTTTATCAAATATATTTTTAGTCGAGTAAAATATAAATAAATTTAAGGTCACCCGAAGATTAACATCTACAGTGAGGGCGACGCATCTTTGATGGTTTACTTGGTGTCAAGATATTGTCATTAATAAATAAAATTGACGAAACGGATAGGAAAGGGAACGGAACAATGTTTTAAATTGACACCATACCTAACCTACTTCTTCAACCGACAAAAAAATATCATGGATCACTCTAGAACTCCAATGCCCCGTTTCCATGTGATAAAATTTAAGATATTAAATTGCTAATTTATAATCATTATTTAATACATTATTAATAAAAACAATTAACTAAAATCATGATGGGTCATTTGAAATATATGGAAAAGTGCAAAAAAGATAATAATTGTAATATAATACTATAGTCATCTCCTTCCGACAAGAAATTTGCAGCTTCCCGATGGCGCACATTGAACACTGGCTACCGTGGTTTTGATTAACGATAAGAGTTAACATTTGCCCATATTAAGATTGTAAATGAGATAAGACAGATCGTGAGTTATTTGAGATTGATTCGATCAAGGTTTGATAAATACTCAGATCGAATGGACTCGACTCGAGTTCTTAACGAGCCGAAACGAGCTACTTGATATTCGACTCGAAAAATTCTTGAGTAGCTCGAAAATATAATATATTAAGATTTTATTTTTTTAAAAATAAATTATTAATAATATTAACATTTATGCTTTGATTTTTTTTAAATATAGTAAATTTTTCATGTATTTAAGATTCATGTTCGAGTTTGAGTTTCAAGCTTCAATCGAGTTAAAGTTTAAGATTTTTTTTTTTATTTCGAGCCTTTTTGAGTTGCTCACGAGCTTCAGTTCAGGATTTCAAGTTCGAGTAGAGCTTGAAAATTTTAAGCTCGCGAGTTTTTGAGTCGATTCGAGCTTCATTTCAAAATTTTCGAGTCGAGTCGAGCTCAGTAATACTCGAGCTCGACTCGGCTCGTTTACATCCCTAGCCCCAACGTTACACTATCCGAGTCAGATATGGACTTATACGGAGTGGGTGAGAACGATTGTCTCTTTAACGGAAGAAAATTTTGTAAACAATTGCAGTTAAATTATCAAATTGAGTAAAATGTTAAGAGACTAAATAAAAAAGAATACATTTTTAGTATAAAAAAAACAAGAATTGAAGTTACATGTGTTCTATTGTGTAATATGAACATGTGGTTTAAATTTAGTAAAAAAACATACTTAAAATAAATAATGGGTTGAAGAAATAATGAAAAAAATTGAGGGATTAAATTGAAAATAAAAATGTTATTAAAAAGTGAAACTGAAAATACATATGTATTCTACGATTGTTTAGGAATACGTACTTCAAATTTTGTGAAAAAATAAACTTAAAATGAAGGAGAAATTGAAGGAATAATGGAATCAGAGACTAAATCATAAAACTATCCAAATACCTAGTCAAATATTTGATTTTTTGAATAACTCGAATTTATAACTTAAGCTAACTCGAAATTAAAAAAATTAATTTTTCTAGTAGAATTCATTTTGCTCACTCAAGGTCTTTTGACAAATTAAAGCCGAGAAAAGCTACTGAGGTCAAACCCCGAGAGGAACATGCATTGGATTGGTATGAAGAAAAGCTATCCTACAACTTTTCATACGACTTAAATTAATTAAGCTCATTAAACCCAGGAATTCGATTTATTATATTGAAACCTGTCACGAAATAGCTGAGGCACCCTGCATGCATGCATCTTTACATCAAATGTCATTAAAGATTAACTAACTGTGGGCTCCAACCTCATCATTCTAGGTTAGGTTCTTCCACATCAATTGCATTGCATCACAAAATACCCTTGTTCTGAGTTGCTTTTAATTTCCAGCTTCTTGAACTAATTATCAATTGCTGTACTTTGTGTCCTTCAGCTTTACATTAACTATAGCAATCAAACCAAGAGGAAATTTTAAAACGAGATCATATCCGTTAATAATGAAATTCGGGTTGCACCGATGGTAATGACTCATATTTTTTAATTGAATAAAGAATTATAATCAGTGATTTATATATTGACCCTTAGTCCATGTAGGTGTCAAGTTTAAGATCATGAAGTGAGTTGACTCAATCATTAAATATAAGAGTCTATCGGTGATGAGATTGATATCAATCAAGTCAAAAAACTGTAACTATTTAGAGGATATGAAACTTTAGAAACCTCTAAAAACTTCAAGAATGATAAATAAAGTTTTTTTTAGGGATTCTAATTATAACACTTTGAAGTATAAAAAGAAATTGCATAAATGAGGAGTGTGCAAATGCAATGCAATGCTTTTACGGAACTTATTTTGTACAACACACTTCTTGGAAAGAAAGGCTTAATTTATATATACTATATATATAGCATATCACATGCTGCATATAGTTTAAGCATTTAAGAACAACAAACGGGTTCATGTACCCTTAATTGTCCCTACCATCGTGTATGTAGCCACTAAAGGTTGGATGAACCACCACTGAAGAATAAACCTTAAACCTCTTACTCACTGGACCATGCTCATGATGTCCAATATAGTCGAACACGCCGAGACGAGTCCTTTATTTCGGCCACCCATTGTCCCGAGGCTCTTTGCCTCACTCCAATGAACCTTCGGCTCATTGATTTGGGTGGCTGAGGCATGGCGGTGGCGGTGGTGGTGAGAGTGGCGGCGGGTTCTGCCATTAACACCAAAAGAAAGTTCGTTAGCTGAGAAACTATCCTTCTTTGATACATATGGACACGCATATGTTTATATTTATAGCCGTCTCTATTATTTTCTAGCTTGTTCGTTTCCACTTATATTTTCACAATCCTGAAATGTCACCCTGACGTAGTGCTTATGAATTTCTTAAAAGATTTAGGTTTAATTCCGTTAAATGTTGCCAAACTTCGTTCTATATTTTACATTAGTCCATAAACTATACAAACATTCTAATTTATGTCCAAATTATTGTTATCGTACAATGTAGATTATTATGTTGTTACCTTAGCTATCATCAACTTGGATGCTAAATGTTAGTTCAGATCAAACGTGAAACATATAAATTTGAAATGTAGTAAAGATAATTATCCTAAACTTTAATGGTAATATATGTTTCTTCTAACACTTTAAATCTAAGATTTTCATGCAAGGCACGAACAAGTTACTTCAGTGATTAAAGGAATAATTGTTATTCTTGGAGTTCCCAGATTCAGGCGCTAAAGATTGCATGGTATTTAAACGTTCATTGTCAAATGGTTAAAGATTTTTAGAAAAGATACTATCACCTGTAATAAGCATACGTGTATCTAAAATTTTTGTATATAATTCAAACATAATTCTTATCAAACCAAAGTTGACTTTGAATATTCAATTATTTGGAGGCATTTTGATAATCATATTAAACATGATTATAACATAATATGGATACATGAACTGTTAATTCTTGCCTGGAATCTGATGATTTGCTTATCCCTGAGCTGACTGATTTATCCAGTTGGATAAGCCCAATCGATACAGATTTTAACAAAATATACCTTTAAATATTTAATCAAAACAGGCCATGGAGTTGGCCGAACACCAGCCTAGATTTAAAGAATTGTTTTAAAACCGATTGTCACCCATAGACAGCTCAATTAAGTACACTGTCAATTTTGGTTGGTTGAATGTAATATTTGATTACTAAATCACTAGGGAATCTTCTAGAATTTAGCTCATCTGCTATGATAGCATATGAAAATAAAACGGGTAAATTACAACCATCAAAATGAACTTTACTCTCTCTCCTATTTCATTCACTAATTTTAAATTTGTTCAATTTTTTACTGAATTTAACACAATTAACATTTTTGGTCACTCAACCGTTAAATATTTAACGGCGTCAAATTGACGCCGTTTTAGAAAAATAAAATTTTCACCCAAAACGATGTCGTCTTGTATCTATATAACAGCTCATTTATAATGTCGTTTAGTGAGAAAACGACTAAGTGACCAAAAATGCTAATTGTGTTAAATTCAGTGAGAAAATTGAACGCATTTAAAGTACAATGAGTGAAACAAGAGAGAGTAAAGTTCAATGATGATTGTTGTAATTTACCCAAAGAAAAATAAAGAACGAGCGTACTCTTGTGTAGAGCTTTAAATGACGAGACAGATCGCGAGCTACTCGAGATCGACTTAATCAAGGCTCGATAAATACTCGGATCGAATGGACTCGACTCGAGCTCGACTCGATTTCTTAACGAGCCGAACGAGCTACTCGATATTCGAGTAGCTCAAAAATAATGTTATATAATTTTAGATTTTTTAAAATTACATTATTAAAAATACATTATTGATAATTATAAAATTTTAAAAATATATTAAAAATTCTATAATACAACTAAGACATCTCATCCTTAATATTTGATAGGGTTTAGGGTTTATGATTCATGGTTTAGGGTTTATAGTTTATAGTTTTTGGGTTATAATTAAACAAGCCAATTAAGGGATTACAATGTCAAAAAATTAAAATTACAAGACACAATTGAAAACAAGCACAAATTGAATGAACACTAAAACAAGATATCTAGGGTAAAAACTTTTACCCTAATTCATTTCCTCCTCAAACATTCCCTGGCTAAAACTTCCCCCCTCGTCGTTCTCTTTTCAACCTCGTCCACTCACACAGCCCTAGCAGAAACGCACAGCCACCGTGGCCTAAACGATCCCCCAAGACTCTGGGCGACAAAGGCTAGCTCCTATCGACGAGAATGTAAGGTTTTACTACTGTTCTCTGGCCACTGCTAGTTTTCTTTCTTTTTCTCGCAACAAAATCAATAACCCAGATTGAAAATTGAATCCTTTGTTTAGCAGTCTCTTTTATAATAAGAGAGTTTTCTTAGTAGTCTCTTTAAAGTTTCGATCCAAGCTCATTAAAGTATTATCTCTTTTATCATTTTTCAGTTGGATTTGGTTTGCCATGTTTGTTTGTTATTTAAGGTATAAATGTTAGCTTCAGCCATTGAATGTTTTTGTCGTGTTACAAATGAACGGTTTGTGATGGATAATATTTTTTTATTATTGTGATGGATAATTTTTTATCTGAAAGAGTATCAGAACACGTATTGGATAAGGTATTTTTTTTTAAATTTTATTTTCCCTCGCTCTGAAAATCAGAAGAGAAGCAACATCCACTCCCCTTATACGTATCAAACTAAATTTAGAGATGGATTCCCAAATCAAGTTTGCTGTAGTGGTGAAAAATAGGTAGAACAGGGTCCAGACGTCAGGTGACTCAAGTGAGAGTCAAGTTTTTGGATGATCAGAACCGTTTCATTATGAGGAATGTTAAGGGACCGGTCAGGGAGGGAGATATTCTCACCTTGCTCGAGTCCGAGAGGGAAGCCAGGAGACTTCGTTGAACAGATGTCTCTATTTTGTTGCAAGTAGCTAGCTATTATGTTCTTAATTTTGTCATTTCTGAAAGGTATCCAAATTTTCTAATCAAGACTTGAATTTGTGGAGACTGCGGTTGTTTTGAATCACCAATTCTTCATCAAATTTTTTATTATTTTTTGGTTGTTTTAATGTTACCCGATTTCTATAGTAGTTTGAAGATAAGGCCAGAGCTGATATGTTCAATTTCGATTTCGAGTTTGAGTTCGAGCTTGAATCGAGCTTGAACCGAGCTCAAATTCGAGTTTGAGTTCGAGCTCAAAATCGAGCTTCAATCGAGCTCGAGTCTCGAGTTTCAATCTAGCTTCTGATTTTTTTTTTGAATTCGAGCCTTTTCGAGTTGAGTTTCAATATTTTCTTTCGAGTTCGAGTCGAACTTGAAAATTTTAGGCTCGCGAATTTTCGAGTCGAGTTGAGCTTATATTTGAAGTTTTTGAGTTCGAGTCGAGCTCGACTCGGCTCGTTTACACCCCTACTCTTGTGATAGTAGTCACTCAAAATGCAATACAGAAAAGGAAAGGGATAGAGTACTTTTTATTCCTTAAATTTGATAAAACTTTTCAATTTGGTTCATAATTTTTTTTAGTTCACTTTGGTCCTCAAACATAGATATTTAACTTTTGTGAAACTAAAACTACTAATTAGTTTGGCAATAAAATAATTTTGTATGGATTTGGTTATTGTTACTTTGAATTGTGGAACAAAAAACTCAACTATTGGGCTTATCAAATTAAAAAGAAAAAGAACACTACATATTTCTGAAAAAACTAGCGTAAGAAAAAAATAAGAGAAAATAACCTCAGTGACCAAAAATCCCATATAATATATGATTTTAACCAAATTTTTCCGGATTTGCCAAAATGACCAACAAAATCGCAATGCGATCGCTAATTCGCAACGCGATCTCCATTATCGCAAATTCGCGTTGCATTTTCGCAATGCGATAGTTGAAAACGCATTGCGGTGGTCTACAGTGTCGTTGCGATTTTCCCAATTCGCAATGCGAATAAGTAAATCGCAACGCGAATTGGGAAAATCGCAATGCGAATAAGTAAATCGCAACGCGAATTGGGAAAATCGCAATGCGATACTGACTATCGCAATGCGATAATACAAAATCGCAACGAGATACTTACTTTCGCAACGCGATACTGACTTTCGCAACGCGATTCTGACTTTCGCAACGCGATAATACATCGCAATGCGATTTTCAAAGCGCCATTAGTATCCTGGCCAAGTATTTTATTTTTAAATTCCAAACACGAATATTAATATATTGGAACACTGAACTGTCCACAGTATATCCCGTAATCGCAACTCATAACCTAAAACCTAAAATCACAACTCAGTCCCATCTCCATCTCTCACTCTCTCACCCATCTCCGACGAATCCGTCCCCATCTCCGGCGAAATCCGTCTATCTCCATCTCTCAGAGCCACCCACAATCAGAAATGGAAAATCAACCAAATCAACCAACGAGGGTTAGTTTTTTTAATTATTTTCTTTTTGAAATTTTTGCATTATTATTAGGTTTTTCATATTGAAATTGATGATAAGTTTACTGGTAATTTCAATAATAGATTAACCATTTCACTTAGATTGCTTATTAAATCAACCGAGAATCGCAACGAGAAATGCAAATCGCAACGCGATTTTAGTTTCGCGTTGCGATTCTCTCGTTGCGATAGTCGAATTCGCGTTGCGATAGTCATTTTCGTGTTGCGATTTTCATTTTCAGAAACTATTCTTCTTCTGCAAATTGAAACTTGAATGAATTGCATTACTTCAACCAAAAAACAAAGACAAATACGAAATTCACAGTGTTGCAAATTTAAGTTTGAAGAATAAACTACTACTCTTTATGTTTATTATTGTTTTTGGTATATCTTCATGTAGTTTTTGGTATATCTAATTTAGTATGTTTATTGTTTTTGTAGAACTTTTATTCGGCTCAATTGACCTTGAGAAATAAAGTCAGCCTGGCCAAACAATTGCGTCGAAGCTTTCACCTGCACAAAGAAAAATGTTTGAGGATACATGCTTCGGGCCATGGCTGAAAGTACAACATCCCGGTGGAGATGCGATGTTGACACACCTGTTTCTTCAAACCATGACTAGCGATCTACCAGAGACTATACAACGTCGTGATGAAGAGATATGGTTTGATTTTCCACCAGCGTATACGTGTTTTGGGCGGGAGGAGTTTTGCTTAATCACCGGTCTACGCTTCGGACACGATGATGTAGGTCGGTACACTAGACACATTACCCGCCCATCATGGCTATCCCGAGTTTTTCCTGAGCTGGAGAGGCCGAGTCTACACGTAGAAGACCTGACAAGATTTTTGAATAATAAAGATGGTTTTACTCGGATGGATGACGTCGACGTTGTCCGAGTATGCCTTCTAATTCTTTTGCATGCCGGCTTTTTAGGCAGAAAGGCCAGACAACCTATTCCAAATGATCTAATCAAATTGGTAGAAGACCTAAATACGTGGAACCTGTTTCCGTGGGGCTCGTATTTATGGAAAACTACATGGAATAAGTTATCGTCTGCCTTGGATGATCGAAAAAGTTTGCATGGCGATGGTTCCAAATACACTTTGACAGGCTTTATTTGGGCCTTTAAGGTAAGAATTTTTATATGATGTTTCCAAAATTATAAGTAATTATTTAACAATTACTAATGTTTGTTATTATATTGTTTGTAGATTTGGATATTTGAGGCCTTTCCCTCCATGAAGACATATGCAATAAAAACTTCAAATGATATTCCCAGGGCTATTTCCTGGAAGAGGAAACAGACCTTGCAATGGGAAGATTTACTACGGTATACGACAATAAATAATGTAAGTTAACATAAATACTACCATATGTTATAACAAGTTATTACTAGTACACGTTTAACTTTGTTTGAGCTTTTATATTGTTAGGAGGCCAACACTCCTCTACAGAGGCTGACACCCACGGAAGCTGAGCTTGCCACTGATTGGTGGCAAGCTAGTAAGCGTTTTTTTGATGGAACGGTTGATGAACAGCCTCCACTTCGGGAGCCATCACCTCGCCCAGAGCTATCACCTCACCCAGAGCCATCATCTGATCGACCCGGCTATACACCTCCACAACAACAGCCATTACCTATTCTGTCACATCATCGAGCCTCTTCTCCACTATCACCGCAAGATAGACGACCGGCAAAGATACCACGACGTTTATCTCCCTGTTCTCCAACTCCACCTCAACGGGATGAGTTAGGGGAGTTACGTGATGAGGTCAATGCCTTGCGTGAGGAGGTCGGTACTTTACGCAAGACGATGGTGCATGGCGTGTTGAGGTGTCTACATTACGCGGTGAGGTAGCCACTCTACGTGAGATGGTAGCATCGTTGCAGAATGAGGTTCATACTCTACGCAACGAGGTAAGTTTAAGATTTTTCAAACTCGTAATTCATTCGGTTGCTGCCAATACTGCTAAACTATTTTTGTTAGTATTTGTTTTGGTTTTGTTTTTGTCTTTGGTTGAAGTAATGCAATCCATTCAAGTTTCAATTTGCAGAAGAAGAATAGTTTACTTTTGCAACACGAAAATGACTATCACAACGCGGAAATGGCTATCGCAATGCGAAATGAAAATCGCAATGCGATTTGTGTTTCGCGTTGCGATTTTGTCGTTGCGATTTCATTTCGCGTTGCGATTTTGTCGTTGCGATTTTCATTTCGCATTGCGATAGCCATTTCCGCGTTGCGATAGTCATTTCGCGTTGCGATTTTAAGTTTCGTGTTGCGAAAGTAAACTATTCTTCTTCTGGAATGTTTATATATGTTGTCCTTTTAAATGTTTATATAAGTGCTTACTTCTGGAATGTTATCTGAGCATTTTGTGAACTATGATAGAATAATGATTTGGGTGAATACAATGCTAGTTTGAAACATATTTGTCTTTGTTTAATATCATGTCTGTTTATTTACTGATTTATGTATTAATTTTTTTAGCGGCCCGATAAGGTGGATGCTTTACGTCGGGTTTTGCTTGCACGAAGGAGTTCACGCATCAGACGGCGTGGACGTGCTATTACGTCTCCGTTCACCCCAATGGTGCGAAGACTCCGCAAGAAGAAGCCCGACTCACCGGTCATCCCTCAAGAGTCCCCTCCAATCGTTCAAGAGGCCCCTATTCTCCCTCAAGATTCCCCCCCACCGTTCAAGAGGCCACTATCATCGTTGAAGAGGTCCCTCCCACCATTCCAGAGCCCGATTCACATGGGGTAATATATCGAAGTATTGAGAAACCCCCACCGGTTCTGGACATGATGGATGAGAGTTGGCTCTCGTATGAGTTACCTAGTACCCTTCCAGTATCTGAAGTGGAGAGGAGACAACTACCGGAAATAATTGTGGATAATACCCTTTAGGCTAAGACCGTAGTTGATTTTTATCTACATGAGCGGAGCCAAGGGTGTTACACTGACATCAACAAACTCAACGATGAAATATTTTTGTTGCTTGATCGGTCTTGGTGGGGTGTGCTATTAGGGGTTGAAGACAGTGGCTATTTGGATGGGGAGGTAAGTCTTATATTTGTCTTATATATGATTTTGATTAATTTGTTTAAAAATTAATGTAATTCACTAATATATGTATTTTTTTGTAAAACAGCATATCGATGCGTGGGGTCACGTCTACTAATAATAAGGAAGCTTAGGGAAAATAAAAAAAATTCGCTATATACAATAATGCCGACGGCTTTTCACGCAGTTCACTTGAAGAATCAACGAGATGAATCATTTTTGTTGGGCAATGGACAAGCTAAACTTTATCCTGCATGGTGGGAGGTCGATAAGGTTAGTGTTTATTTTTAATTTTTTTAAAGGTGTTCATAAATAAGTGCGCAAATAAATGAATTATTACTTATGATCGCAGGTGTTTATCCCTGTTTGGAACGTCGTCACTGGCTTCTCGTCCAACTTCAGCTCCCATCCCTGAAGATAATAGTGTATGACAGCATGATCAATTACATATCACTGTCTGATTTGAGAGATATTTTCAAGGGATGGAGCTCTCATTTGGCTAAATTCTTGGATGGGATTAAGTATTGGAGTCATTCTGGACACAAGAAGCCAAAGAAGTTCAATGTCACAGTTGTCAGAGACGAGACCGCGCCACAGCAATCGCCGGGAGCCAGAGGGGATTGTGGTCCTCTCGTATGCCTTTGCTTGGCGCGTTTGACGACGGGAAGCACAGAGTTTTACCTCCCACCGATAGAGATAGAGCTGCAGTAGGCTTGTGGTTTCGGCATTATATGGCTAGAGCAATATATTCGAGACGCTGCCTACCTGCATCCGCGTTATGAAAGTGTCCATTGTTAATTGGTAAGTCAAATGCAAGTTTTGTTAACATATATACTCCTTTTGGTTTGAAAATGTTTGGTTAAGTACCTAGAATTCAAAAATTTGCTGTTTGTAGGTTTTAGATGTGTAGGAAGTCTTGTTTGAGCAAATGTTTGGTTTTTGCAGGTTAATCCTTAAGTGAGCTGCGTGAAATGGATGTACGGGGTCACAAAGTTGTTTATTCATTGATTCAATAATTGATGAAGAAATAAGAATTATTATTATTTTTTGATTGTTTAATTGATTTGTAAAAGATGATTTGTAAATGTTTGATTTGTTTAATTGATATGTACATAATTGTGTTGAAATGTAATAGTTGATTTGTTGATTTCAATCTGCTTTATGTTGAAGGCAAAACAGACTATCGCAACGCGAAATGGCTATCGCAACGAGAAAATCGCAATGCGAAATGAAAATCGCAATGCGAAATGAAAATCGCAACGAGAAAATCGCAATGCGATTTTCATTTCGCATTGCGATTTTCTCGTTGCGATAGCATTTTCGCGTTGCGATAGTCAAATGAATGTCTAATAAGATAACAACTGAACATCATAGCAATGTTCAACTCAAGTTACTAATACATGCCTAACTGAAAATGTTAAAAGTGCACACATAAAACACATAATGCAAGTTTTGTTAACATATATACTCCTTTGGTTTGAAATGTTTGGTTAAGTACCTAAATTCATAATTGTTAAAAGTTTATGCATGTTAATCCTCGTTGCCTTTTTCATTTCGCATTGCGATTCTATCGTTGCGATTTGCATTCGCATTGCGATGGTCAAATGATTGCCTTTCGCAACGCGATTCTGACTTTCGCAACGAGATAATAAAGAATCGCAATGCGAGTTTCAAAGTTCGCAACAGGTTTTAGTTTCGTAAGCCAAATTTTTTGTGTATATATATACGCAGCAACAACAACTCATAACCTAAATCCCTAAATCGCAACTCATTCCATCTCCATCTATCACTCTCTCCGGCGACATCCGTTCCTATATCCAACGACATCCTTCCCCATCCGCAACAGGTCTTAGTTTCACATCTCGTTTGTTTAGTTACAACCATGAAATCATCTAATGTTGATCATGTTTGGATAGATTTGTGTTTTGGAGGGTCATGGGAGAATGTTCATGGTGTTTTACAATATATGCCTTTACCCATGAATCTTCAACTAAAACTGTCATTAAAGAAGTTAACTTATGAAACCCTAATGTTACGTGTTTCAAAGAAATTGAATTTAGAGCCCTAAGTGGATTTAGGCTATCTTATCAGAGAAATGGTAAAGTTTATTTGTTACCGACAATGAAGATGTTGAACGATTCATTGCATACATTAATGTTTCAAGTGATGATGTTACATTGTATGTTGTTGAACCTAGAAGTAGTATTGTTGGGTCAGTAGCGGGTAGTAATCAACTAAGTGGGTCTCAAAACCCACAGCCTTCTCTAATCCAAATCCAAATCAACTTTCAGCACCAAATTCCGGTTTTCGTATTGACCAATTAGACGATGATGAGCCAAGAGAAAAAATTGTGAGTACTAGTCAGTATTCGAATTTGATCTTGGTCAATACCCGGACTTTGATATTGGTCAATACACGGATTTTGATGATGTTTCAGAAGAAGAAACAGACCCTGCGTGTAATGATTTTGATATTCAATACCCGAATTTTGATGATGAAACACCGTTGCCGAGGAAGATGTTGTTGATGATAATGAGGAAGTTACAACTGAATGAACATGTTGAACATCCATTCTGTAATTCATATAATCCTAAAGAAGAAAAAGTCCCCGAAGAAAAGAAAATGCCACGGGAGTATAACTGGAATATGCCAGAATTACTTCAGTTACCGGAAGAGTTAGCAAAGAAAGCAGTTGATTGTTACACAAAATTATTCGTATCAAGAAATATGATTGTTTTGATACAAAGGAAGACTTGAAGATAGCTTTGTATACGAAATGTGTGGAAGATGGCTATCAACTAAAAATTAACAAATCAAGCAAAGATCGTTTCGAAACAAGGTGTACGATTGACAAAAACTGTACGTGGCGTATGATTGCAAAGAGGATAAAAGATTGCGCAATATTTCAAGTTAGGACTTTTATTGATAAACATACATGTTCAAGAACCCAAGTTTTTCCTCACCATAGACAGCCAAACAAAAAGGTGTTGGGTGGTTTTCTGGCTGAGTTAATGTTTTTGAATGGCAGGGTATATCGGGGACATGAAATTATGACTGACATGAATGCTCGGTTCAAGATTAGTATATCAATATTCTCAAGCTTGGAGAGCCAAATGTTTGCCTTGGAATTGTTGAGGGGGTCGCTAGAAGCATCGTTTGCCCAACTGCCGGCTTATTGTCACAATTTAAAGCTAAAAAATCCTGGGTCAGTAACTCATATCAAAACAGATAGAGATGGACGCTTTGAGTTGCTGTTTATCGCCATTGGTGCTGCGGTTAGTAAATCAATATAATTATGTTGACTCATTTCTGTTAGTTACATGCATTTCACATTTAAATGATTATATTTCTTGTGTATAATTATTTTGTAGATTCGTTCGTTATTACTTGCATGCGCCCAGTTTATTAGTTGATGGAGCACATTTGAAATGTCGATACCTTGGAGTAAACTTATTAGCAGTAGCTATGGATGCTAACAATGGGATATTGCCAATAGCTTACGGGGTGGCAAATCTGAAACCTCTGATTCATGGATATGGTTTTATCGGCATCTTAGGGATTGCATAGGTCCTATTAGCAATCTGAAAATCATATCCGATAGGGCAACTCAATTGACAACGCTGTTAGAAGGTTTCCCAGATGCTTTTCATGGACTTTGTGGTGTTCATTTGTATAGAAATCTAAAATCAAGGTCTGCTAGTATAAAAAAGCACAAATGGACATACTAGAAGGCTGTAAAGGCTTATCAGGAAGTGGATTTCAATAAGCATATAAACTGTTTAAGACGTGTTTTGCCTCAGTGTGCTCAACACTAGAAGATGTCGGGTTTGAAAGATGGTCAAGAGTACATCAACTTGGAGCAAGATATGGTTTCATGACGTCTAATAGTGCATAATCAATTAACGCTCTAAGTCGTCATTCCCGGAAATTACCCATTACTATGTTAATGGAGTTTTTTCGAGCCTCTATTCAACAGTGGTACTACAAGAAAAGAAACCATGCAGGTATTATTTCTTTGAATTCGTAACTTATTATATATTTTACTAAGTATTATTTATTTAAATTTACAGGAACATTAGAACATCGTGTTACACCATGGACTGAAAAAAAGATAACGAAACGTGTTGTGAAGTCAACGTCATGGAGAGTTGAACCATGTTCAAACACTTTGTTTGAAGTACTGGATATAACTTAAATGGGCTTGTCGATCTAAATGCAAGGACGTGTAGTTGTATGAAATGACAAACATCTGGTTATCCATGTGGTCATGTTATAAAAGTTGCTCTTCATCTAAACCAAGATGATTCAAGCACATACGCTATGGATTGCTACACTACAGAAGTATATCGACAGACTTATGCCGAGATTGTCTACCCTATTTCACATCCTTCTGAGTGGGACATACCAGATGACTTACAAACAGTTTTTCCACCAGCCATGGACAGAAGGCTACCTGGCCGACCAAAAAGTCACGATCGTATACCGTCTAAGGGTGAAGAGAAGAGATCGACATGTAGTCGGTGCAAGAAAAGTGGTCATACAAGGTTGACATGTGGATCACCAGTGCCATCACAATCATCTTTTCCTCTACCAAAATATGGATCATCATCAAAATCCAAAGCTCATATGGTGTCAAGAAAAAGGCAATCAAAATCGCAATCATCTTTAAAATCCCAATCACAACTGGCTTCACCTTTTGGGACTGTTAACTTAGGTGATTTTAAATGCAAACGTTGTATTATGTAGATTTATGTGTGAACTTTTAACATTTTCAGTTAGGCTGTATTAGTAACTTGAGTTTGAAAATTGCTATGATTTGTTCCAGTTATCACTTAATAGGCAATCATCTTAATGTCTATCGCAACGCGGAAATTACTATCCCAATGCGAAATGAAAATCGCAACGAGAGAATCGCAATGCGAAATGAAAATCACAACGCTAATTTCGCAATGCGAAATAAAAATCGCAACGAGGGAATCGCAATGCGAAATGAAAATCGCAACGCGAATTTAATTCGCGTTGCGATTTTCATTTTCGCGTTGCGATTCTCTCGTTGCGATTTTCATTTCGCATTGCGATAGTACTTTTTGCCTTCAACATAATGCAGATTGAAATCACAAAATCAACCATTATATTTCAATCAATTAAACAAGCACAAATAAGAATTATGTTAACATCAATTAAACAAATCAACTTTACAAATCATCTTTTACAAATCAATTAAACAATAAAAAATAAGCAATAATTATTAGAGAAAATAACACTTCTACTATTGAATCAACTTTTGCAGCCATACATCATTTTCACGCAGCTCACTTCTGAGATTAACCTGCATAAACCAATTTGCTCAAACAACACTTTCTACACATCTAAAACCTACAAACAACAAATTATTGAATTCTAGGTACTTAACCAAACATTTTCAAACCACAATCCTATAAACATACCAATTGTTTATGGACATTTTTATAACGCGGATGCAGGTAGGCAGCGTCTCGTATATATCGATCTAGCCATATAATGTCGAAACCACAAGCCTACTGCAGCTCTATCTATATCGGTGGGAGGTAGATACTTTATACTTCATGTGATCAAACGGTCCAACGCCAAGCATACGAGAGGACCACAATCCCCTCTGGGTCCTTTCGTTTGTTGTGGTGCGGTCTCGTCTCTGCTAACTGTAATATGAGCTTCTTTGGCTTCTTGTTTCCAGAACGAGTCCAATAATTTATCGCATCCAAGTATTTAGCCAAATAAGAGCTCCATCCCTTAATAATATCTCTTAAATCAGCCAATGATATGTAATTTATCATGCTGTCATATACTATTGCCTTAAGGGATGGGATCTGAAGCTCGACGAGAAGCCAATGGTTACGTTCCAAAACAGGGATAAACACCTGCAATCATAAGTAATAATTCATTCATTTGCGCACTTATTTATGAATACCTTTAAACTCATCTAAAATAACACTAACCTTATCGACCTCCCACAATGCAGGATAAAGTTTAGCTTGTCCATTGCCCAACGCAAATGATTCATCTCGTTGATTCTTCAAGTGACGGCGTTAAAACGTCGGCATAATTGTATATCGTGTATTTCTTTTATTTTCCTTAAGTTTCCTAATTAGAAGACGTGACACCCACACATCGATATGCTGTTTTACAAAAAAAGACATATATTAGTAACTTACATAATTTACAAAAAATTCAAATGAAAATATAAGAAAATATAAGACTTACCCCTCCATCGAATAGCCATTGTCTTCGACCCCTAATAATACGCCCCACCAAGACCGATCAAGCAACAAATAGATATCATCATTGAGCTTGCATATGTCATGAAACACCCTGGCTTCGCTCATGTAGATAAAAAATCAACTGCAGTCTTAGCCCAAAGGGTGTTATCCAGAATTATGTCCGGTAGTTGTTTCCTCTCCTCTTCAGATACCGGTATGGTACTGGCCGGTAACTCATACGAGAGCCAACTTGAATCCTCATGTCCGGCACATCAGAGGGTTTCTCAAGAATCCTACATATGACGCCATGTGAATTGGGCTCTTGAATGGTGGGGGGACCTCTTCAACGATAACAATGGCCTCTTGAACGGTGGAGGGGACTCTCGAGGAATAGGGGCCTCTTCAACGATAGGAGTGGACTCTTGAGGGATGACAGGCGAGTCGGGCTTCTTCTTGCGGTGTATTCGCACTATTGGGGTATACGGAGACTTATAGCACGTGCACGCCGTCTGATGCGTGAACTCTGTCGTGCAAGAAAAACCCGACGTAAAGCATCCACCTTATCGGTCCGCTAAATAATTAAATACAAATATCAGTAAATAAACAGACATGATATTTAAACAGTGAAAACAAAGATAAATATATTTCAAACTTTCAACCAAAGACAAAACAAAGACAAATACTAACTTCACAGTGTTAAAGTAAAAGTTTAGCAGTTTTGGCAGCAACCGAATAAATTACTAAGCAATCTAAGTGAAATGGTTAATTTAAGTGAAATTACGAGTAAATTTATCATCAAGTTAAATATGGAAAATCTTAAACTTACCTCGTTGCGTAGAGTATGAACCTCATTCTGCAACGATACTACCATCTCACGTAGAGCGGCAACCTCACCACTAAGTAGACACTCCACACGCCATGCACCATCGTTATCAAGTAGAGTACCGATCTCCTCATGCAAGGCATTGACCTCATCACGTAACTCCCTTGACTCATCCCGTGGAGGTGGAGAATAGGGAGATAGAAGTCGTGCATCTTTGCCTATCGCCTATCATGAGGTGATGGGGGAAGAGGCTCGATGATGTGACGGGATAGGGATGGCTCTCGTTGTAGAGGTGTATAGTCGGGTCGATCAGGTGATGGCTCTAGGTGAGGTGATGGCTCTCGAAGTGGAGGAAGTGGAGGTTGCTCATCATTTGTGCCATCAAGAAAATGCTGACTAGCTTGTCACCAATCAGTGGCAAGCTCAGCCTCCGTGGGTGTCAGTCTCATTAATGGAAATGTTGGCCTCCTAAAAATATAAAAAACTCAAACAAAGTTAAACGTCTACTATTAATAACTTGTTTATATATGATAGTTTTGTTAACTTACATTATTTATTGTCGCATATGGTATTAAGTCTTCCCAATCCAACAGACATTTCCTCTTCCAGGAAGCCCTGGAATATCATTTGAAGTTTTTATTGCATATGTCTTCATGGCGGGAAAGGCCTCGAATATCCAAATCTACAAACAATATAAAACAAACATTAGTAATTGTTAAATAATTAATTATAATTTTGAAAACATTATATAGAAATTCTTACCTTAAAGGCCCAAACAAAGCCTGACAAAGTGTATTTCGACCCATCGCCCCGCAAACTTTTGCGGTCATCAAAGGCAGACGACAACTTAGTCCAGGTAGCTTTCCATATATACGACCCCACGGAAACAGATTCCATGCATTTAGGTCCTCTACCAATAATATTAGCTCC